>NW_027463952.1:0-105030 GCF_050947455.1 Rhinoderma darwinii
GACTGGATTTGTTCCACAAAGAGAGGGGAGATTTAACACTACCAGGGTAATTAACGCGATCTTCTGGGCACAAAAACACAAGATCCCACTAGTCCTCCTAAGTACGGATGCAGAAAAGGCGTTCGACCGCGTGGCTTGGGACTTTATGATAGCAACTCTCACTAGATTTGGGTTTCCCCCCACCTTTGTCAGAGCCATTCTCACGCTTTACCATCAGCCGTCCGCTAGGATCAAAATAAATGGGGCCCTTTCATCACCCTTTGATATTTATAACGGAACACGACAGGGCTGCCCGTTGTCCCCATCTCTATTTGTACTGACCATAGAACCCCTAATCCAGAAATTCATTCAGTCCCGAGAAGTGCAGGGCCTTAAGATTGGGGACGTAACGCATTCAACGGCAGCGTTTGCAGACGACCTCCTTCTATTTATATCAAACCCATTCCAGGCTTTTCCAGCAATCCTTGCGATTCTGGAGGAATTTGGAAAAGCTTCTAATTTTAAGATTAATTTAGGGAAATCAGTGGCCCTAAACATCACGGCGCCAAAGTCAAAAATCCAACGTCTTAAACTGTCCACACCCTTCACATGGAACTCAACAGACATAACATACCTGGGGGTCCGCATCTCTTCAGACCCTTCTAAGTTGTTTGAGTATAACTATAAAACACTATATAAGAAAATCAGTTCGCGGTTAGCGGGATTGAAAATCCCGTATGTCTCTTGGATGGGAAGAAAGAATATTCTCAAATGCTATATAATGCCGCAAATCCTATATGTGTTACAGACTGTTCCTATATGGCTCCCGAGATCCTTTTTTACTCAAATACACCGCTTGTTCTCAAAGTTTGTTTGGAATGCTGCCCGTCCTAGGCTGGCATATGCTCAAATGCGACTTGGCAGAAAACAGGGGGGATGCGGATTACCAGATGTTCAAACATATTACAGAGCCATCCATCTGGCTAGGTGGTTGTCGCTAGTTCACCCACAGCAGATGGTGGGGCCACATACCCATATCGAACGACACATTCTTGGGGAGGAGGGGATCATACACCTGTGGTCCTCAGTTCTGATGAAGACAGGTCAGATGAGTGACACTTTGAGGGGCACGGTGGAAGTGGGGCAGCACTTCTTCACAAAATTGATGCCAGATACAGGACCCTCTCCTCTCATGCCGCTGGGGGTCCTTCCTGCCTTCCTGAAAGCAGATGTCACTCCGATTCATTTTCCTTGGTCCCATCTACAGCGAATTTCAATATACCCTACGTTACAAAATGTATCTGCCCTACCGAATCTAGCGGACATACTAACCCCACTAGTCCCCACCCCCATCTCGTTTATACATGAATTTGCTTTCAATAAGGTATGTAGAGAATTTTGCGATAGGTTTTCACAACCACTAAGGGATATTAATTGGCTAGAACATTATTTGATATTTCCCAATCTACCTAAAGGTCTCATCTCTAAAATATATACTAAACTTCTTCAGTTAGCAGCTCCGGATAAACCTGGGTACATGATAGCATGGGAAAAGGAGCTATCTGTCACCTTTACCCCTTCGGAAGTCTCCGTGGTCTTGTCCAACTCGCAGGGCTTTTCCCGTTGTGTTAAGACCCAAGAGAATTCTTTTAAGACATTGACGAGATGGTATAGAACCCCTCAGTTACTTAATAAATGGAGGCTTAATGCGGATGAATTATGTTGGAGGTGTGGAGTGGAGGTGGGGTCTATCTCACATATTTGGTACCACTGTTCAGTCCTGCAGAGATTTTGGGCTGAAGTTGGGAGACTTATTAATGTAATATGTGGGGCGAACATATGCCTTACCCCCGAATTGGTGCTGTTATGGCTACCTAACAGCTCGTTTAGACCATCTAAGCATTCTCTAGCAACCCACTTGCTGACAGCAGCTAAACTTCTCATCCCTATGAACTGGAACTCTAAGTCTCCGCCTACAATATCTCAATGGCTAGAAAAAACTAGACAAATCTTCAGAATGGAAGAACTAGCGGGGTGGGAGAGTGGCACACATGTGAAATTTCTAAATACGTGGAAGAATTGGGTAGATTTTACTAAGAGTCCTGTTTATAGTCATATTATGATACCCTCCCTCTTGACCTGATCTGACCTATTTTGTGCAAGGGTAACTTTCTCATATGCAGAAGAGGAGCTTACTAATGCATATATTTACTTCACTAAGCTCTCATGGTGGTCACCTGTTTTATGTTATTTTATTTTATTTTGTTGGTTTATTTGTGTTACTGTTTATTAGTTGTCAAAAACAAAAGAACTGCCCCCGTTAGATAATGCGGGTATGCCTGAACAGGTATGACATGGAAGGCAGACAGACCTCTAATAAAGCCACATGGGGCCAGGTTCAAGAAGCTTTCAAACATGTTTACAATTGTACTTGCCACATGTTTTTATGTCTCCTTTAAGGCCTGCGTGCCGCATACTCTTATGTTATATATTCTATGCCGGGCTACATGTCAAGCCCACATGTTATAAAACTTTTCTCAATAAAAATATATTGAACAAAAAAAGAATTAGCCTCAGAAACAGTGGGAAACAGTGCTTCTATACTAATTGCCAGGCGCTGAGACGAATGCCGCCAAGATCGAGCGTCTATGACACGGTTCAAGAATTAGCCTCAGAAACAGTGGTTCTGAACATGCTGCCAATAGCTCGCCTGGGAAACATCCAGAGAAGTCCAAGATAGTGTTTTTTAGACTGGCTGCCACGAGCTGAAACGAATGCAGCCAAGAGCGAGCGTCTGTGACTTACGGTTCAAAAGTTATTCACAGAAACATGGTTCTGAACTTTGCTGCCAGCCGCGAAAGCGAAAATAACCAAGATCGAGCGTCTAGGATTTACTTGTCAAAAGCTCGCCTGGGAAACATCCAGAGAAGTCAAAGACAGTGCTTCTATACTAATTGCCAGGCGCTGAGACGAATGCCGCCAAGATCGAGCGTCTATGACACGGTTCAAGAATTAGCCTCAGAAACAGTGGTTCTGAACATGCTGCCAATAGCTCGCCTGGGAAACATCCAGAGAAGTCCAAGATAGTGTTTTTTAGACTGGCTGCCACGAGCTGAAACGAATGCAGCCAAGAGCGAGCGTCTGTGACTTACGGTTCAAAAGTTATTCACAGAAACATCGTTCTGAACTTTGCTGCAAGCCGCGAAAGCGAAAATAACCAAGATCGAGCGTCTAGGATTTACTTGTCAATAGCTCGCCTGGGAAACATCCAGAGAAGTCAAAGACAGTGCTTCTATACTAATTGCCAGGTGCTGAGACGAATGCCGCCAAGATCTAGCGTCTATGACTTACGGTTCAAGAATTAGCCTCAGAAACAGTGGGAAACAGTGCTTCTATACTAATTGCCAGGCGCTGAGACGAATGCCGCCAAGATCGAGCGTCTATGACACGGTTCAAGAATTAGCCTCAGAAACAGTGGTTCTGAACATGCTGCCAATAGCTCGCCTGGGAAACATCCAGAGAAGTCCAAGATAGTGTTTTTTAGACTGGCTGCCACGAGCTGAAACGAATGCAGCCAAGAGCGAGCGTCTGTGACTTACGGTTCAAAAGTTATTCACAGAAACATCGTTCTGAACTTTGCTGCAAGCCGCGAAAGCGAAAATAACCAAGATCGAGCGTCTAGGATTTACTTGTCAATAGCTCGCCTGGGAAACATCCAGAGAAGTCAAAGACAGTGCTTCTATACTAATTGCCAGGTGCTGAGACGAATGCCGCCAAGATCTAGCGTCTATGACTTACGGTTCAAGAATTAGCCTCAGAAACAGTGGGAAACAGTGCTTCTATACTAATTGCCAGGCGCTGAGACGAATGCCGCCAAGATCGAGCGTCTATGACTTACGGTTCAAGAATTAGCCTCAGAAACAGTGGTTCTGAACATGCTGCCAATAGCTCGCCTGGGAAACATCCAGAGAAGTCCAAGATTGTGTTTTTTAGACTGGCTGCCACGAGCTGAAACGAATGCAGCCAAGAGCGAGCGTCTGTGACTTACGGTTCAAAAGTTATTCACAGAAACATGGTTCTGAACTTTGCTGCCAGCCGCGAAAGCGAAAATAACCAAGATCGAGCGTCTAGGATTTACTTGTCAAAAGCTCGCCTGGGAAACATCCAGAGAAGTCAAAGACAGTGCTTCTATACTAATTGCCAGGCGCTGAGACGAATGCCGCCAAGATCTAGCGTCTATGACTTACGGTTCAAGAATTAGCCTCAGAAACAGTGGGAAACAGTGCTTCTATACTAATTGCCAGGCGCTGAGACGAATGCCGCCAAGATCGAGCGTCTATGACACGGTTCAAGAATTAGCCTCAGAAACAGTGGTTCTGAACATGCTGCCAATAGCTCGCCTGGGAAACATCCAGAGAAGTCCAAGATAGTATTTTTTAGACTGGCTGCCACGAGCTGAAACGAATGCAGCCAAGAGCGAGCGTCTGTGACTTACGGTTCAAAAGTCATTCACAGAAACATGGTTCTGAACTTTGCTGCCAGCCGCGAAAGCGAAAATAACCAAGATCGAGCGTCTAGGATTTACTTGTCAAAAGCTCACCTGGGAAACATCCAGAGAAGTCAAAGACAGTGCTTCTATACTAATTGCCAGGCGCTGAGACGAATGCCGCCAAGATCTAGCGTCTATGACTTACGGTTCAAGAATTAGCCTCAGAAACAGTGGGAAACAGTGCTTCTATACTAATTGCCAGGCGCTGAGACGAATGCCGCCAAGATCGAGCGTCTATGACTTACGGTTCAAGAATTAGCCTCAGAAACAGTGGTTCTGAACATGCTGCCAATAGCTCGCCTGGGAAACATCCAGAGAAGTCCAAGATAGTGTTTTTTTAGACTGGCTGCCACGAGCTGAAACGAATGCAGCCAAGAGCGAGCGTCTGTGACTTACGGTTCAAAAGTTATTCACAGAAACATGGTTCTGAACTTTGCTGCCAGCCGCGAAAGCGAAAATAACCAAGATCGAGCGTCTAGGATTTACTTGTCAATAGCTCGCCTGGGAAACATCCAGAGAAGTCAAAGACAGTGCTTCTATACTAATTGCCAGGTGCTGAGACGAATGCCGCCAAGATCTAGCGTCTATGACTTACGGTTCAAGAATTAGCCTCAGAAACAGTGGGAAACAGTGCTTCTATACTAATTGCCAGGCGCTGAGACGAATGCCGCCAAGATCGAGCGTCTATGACTTACGGTTCAAGAATTAGCCTCAGAAACAGTGGTTCTGAACATGCTGCCAATAGCTCGCCTGGGAAACATCCAGAGAAGTCCAAGATTGTGTTTTTTAGACTGGCTGCCACGAGCTGAAACGAATACAGCCAAGAGCGAGCGTCTGTGACTTACGGTTCAAAAGTTATTCACAGAAACATGGTTCTGAACTTTGCTGCCAGCCGCGAAAGCGAAAATAACCAAGATCGAGCGTCTAGGATTTACTTGTCAATAGCTCGCCTGGGAAACATCCAGAGAAGTCAAAGACAGTGCTTCTATACTAATTGCCAGGTGCTGAGACGAATGCCGCCAAGATCTAGCGTCTATGACTTACGGTTCAAGAATTAGCCTCAGAAACAGTGGGAAACAGTGCTTCTATACTAATTGCCAGGCGCTGAGACGAATGCCGCCAAGATCGAGCGTCTATGACACGGTTCAAGAATTAGCCTCAGAAACAGTGGTTCTGAACATGCTGCCAATAGCTCGCCTGGGAAACATCCAGAGAAGTCCAAGATTGTGTTTTTTAGACTGGCTGCCACGAGCTGAAACGAATGCAGCCAAGAGCGAGCGTCTGTGACTTACAGTTCAAAAGTTATTCACAGAAACATGGTTCTGAACTTTGCTGCCAGCCGCGAAAGCGAAAATAACCAAGATCGAGCGTCTAGGATTTACTTGTCAATAGCTCGCCTGGGAAACATCCAGAGAAGTCAAAGACAGTGCTTCTATACTAATTGCCAGGCGCTGAGACGAATTCCGCCAAGATCTAGCGTCTATGACTTACGGTTCAAGAATTAGCCTCAGAAACAGTGGGAAACAGTGCTTCTATACTAATTGCCAGGCGCTGAGACGAATGCCGCCAAGATCGAGCGTCTATGACACGGTTCAAGAATTAGCCTCAGAAACAGTGGTTCTGAACATGCTGCCAATAGCTCGCCTGGGAAACATCCAGAGAAGTCCAAGATTGTGTTTTTTAGACTGGCTGCCACGAGCTGAAACGAATGCAGCCAAGAGCGAGCGTCTGTGACTTACGGTTCAAAAGTTATTCACAGAAACATGGTTCTGAACTTTGCTGCCAGCCGCGAAAGCGAAAATAACCAAGATCGAGCGTCTAGGATTTACTTGTCAATAGCTCGCCTGGGAAACATCCAGAGAAGTCAAAGACAGTGCTTCTATACTAATTGCCAGGCGCTGAGACGAATGCCGCCAAGATCTAGCGTCTATGACTTACGGTTCAAGAATTAGCCTCAGAAACAGTGGGAAACAGTGCTTCTATACTAATTGCCAGGCGCTGAGACGAATGCCGCCAAGATCGAGCGTCTATGACTTACGGTTCAAGAATTAGCCTCAGAAACAGTGGTTCTGAACATGCTGCCAATAGCTCGCCTGGGAAACATCCAGAGAAGTCCAAGATTGTGTTTTTTAGACTGGCTGCCACGAGCTGAAACGAATGCAGCCAAGAGCGAGCGTCAGTGACTTACGGTTCAAGAGTTATTCACAGAAACATGGTTCTGAACTTTGCTGCTAGCCGCGAAAGCGAAAATAACCAAGATCGAGCGTCTAGGATTTACTTGTCAATAGCTCGCCTGGGAAACATCCAGAGAAGTCAAAGACAGTGCTTCTATACTAATTGCCAGGCGCTGAGACGAATGCCGCCAAGATCTAGCGTCTATGACTTACGGTTCAAGAATTAGCCTCAGAAACAGTGGGAAACAGTGCTTCTATACTAATTGCCAGGCGCTGAGACGAATGCCGCCAAGATCGAGCGTCTATGACACGGTTCAAGAATTAGCCTCAGAAACAGTGGTTCTGAACATGCTGCCAATAGCTCGCCTGGGAAACATCCAGAGAAGTCCAAGATATTGTTTTTTAGACTGGCTGCCACGAGCTGAAACGAATGCAGCCAAGAGCGAGCGTCAGTGACTTACGGTTCAAGAGTTATTCACAGAAACATGGTTCTGAACTTTGCTGCCAGCCGCGAAAGCGAAAATAACCAAGATCGAGCGTCTAGGATTTACTTGTCAATAGCTCGCCTGGGAAACATCCAGAGAAGTCAAAGACAGTGCTTCTATACTAATTGCCAAGTGCTGAGACGAATGCCGCCAAGATCTAGCGTCTATGACTTACGGTTCAAGAATTAGCCTCAGAAACAGTGGGAAACAGTGCTTCTATACTAATTGCCAGGCGCTGAGACGAATGCCGCCAAGATCGAGCGTCTATGACTTACGGTTCAAGAATTAGCCTCAGAAACAGTGGTTCTGAACATGCTGCCAATAGCTCGCCTGGGAAACATCCAGACAATTCCAAGATTGTGTTTTTTAGACTGGCTGCCACGAGCTGAAACGAATGCAGCCAAGAGCGAGCGTCAGTGACTTACGGTTCAAGAGTTTTTCACAGAAACATGGTTCTGAACTTTGCTGCTAGCCGCGAAAGCGAAAATAACCAAGATCGAGCGTCTAGGATTTACTTGTCAATAGCTCGCCTGGGAAACATCCAGAGAAGTCAAAGACAGTGCTTCTATACTAATTGCCAGGCGCTGAGACGAATGCCGCCAAGGTCTAGCGTCTATGACTTACGGTTCAAGAATTAGCCTCAGAAACAGTGGGAAACAGTGCTTCTATACTAATTGCCAGGCGCTGAGACGAATGCCGCCAAGATCGAGCGTCTATGACACGGTTCAAGAATTAGCCTCAGAAACAGTGGTTCTGAACATGCTGCCAATAGCTCGCCTGGGAAACATCCAGAGAAGTCCAAGATTGTGTTTTTTAGACTGGCTGCCACGAGCTGAAACGAATGCAGCCAAGAGCGAGCGTCTGTGACTTACGGTTCAAAAGTTATTCACAGAAACATGGTTCTGAACTTTGCTGCCAGCCGCGAAAGCGAAAATAACCAAGATCAAGCGTCTAGGATTTACTTGTCAATAGCTCGCCTGGGAAACATCCAGAGAAGTCAAAGACAGTGCTTCTATACTAATTGCCAGGCGCTGAGACGAATGCCGCCAAGATCTAGCGTCTATGACTTACGGTTCAAGAATTAGCCTCAGAAACAGTGGGAAACAGTGCTTCTATACTAATTGCCAGGCGCTGAGACGAATGCCGCCAAGATCGAGCGTCTATGACACGGTTCAAGAATTAGCCTCAGAAACAGTGGTTCTGAACATGCTGCCAATAGCTCGCCTGGGAAACATCCAGAGAAGTCCAAGATAGTGTTTTTTAGACTGGCTGCCACGAGCTGAAACGAATGCAGCCAAGAGCGAGCGTCTGTGACTTACGGTTCAAAAGTTATTCACAGAAACATGGTTCTGAACTTTGCTGCCAGCCGCGAAAGCGAAAATAACCAAGATCGAGCGTCTAGGATTTACTTGTCAAAAGCTCGCCTGGGAAACATCCAGAGAAGTCAAAGACAGTGCTTCTATACTAATTGCCAGGCGCTGAGACGAATGCCGCCAAGATCTAGCGTCTATGACTTACGGTTCAAGAATTAGCCTCAGAAACAGTGGGAAACAGTGCTTCTATACTAATTGCCAGGCGCTGAGACGAATGCCGCCAAGATCGAGCGTCTATGACTTACGGTTCAAGAATTAGCCTCAGAAACAGTGGTTCTGAACATGCTGCCAATAGCTCGCCTGGGAAACATCCAGAGAAGTCCAAGATTGTGTTTTTTAGACTGACTGCCACGAGCTGAAACGAATGCAGCCAAGAGCGAGCGTCTGTGACTTACGGTTCAAAAGTTATTCACAGAAACATGGTTCTGAACTTTGCTGCCAGCCGCGAAAGCGAAAATAACCAAGATCGAGCGTCTAGGATTTACTTGTCAAAAGCTCGCCTGGGAAACATCCAGAGAAGTCAAAGACAGTGCTTCTATACTAATTGCCAGGCGCTGAGACGAATGCCGCCAAGGTCTAGCGTCTATGACTTACGGTTCAAGAATTAGCCTCAGAAACAGTGGGAAACAGTGCTTCTATACTAATTGCCAGGCGCTGAGACGAATGCCGCCAAGATCGAGCGTCTATGACACGGTTCAAGAATTAGCCTCAGAAACAGTGGTTCTGAACATGCTGCCAATAGCTCGCCTGGGAAACATCCAGAGAAGTCCAAGATTGTGTTTTTTAGACTGGCTGCCACGAGCTGAAACGAATGCAGCCAAGAGCGAGCGTCTGTGACTTACGGTTCAAAAGTTATTCACAGAAACATGGTTCTGAACTTTGCTGCCAGCCGCGAAAGCGAAAATAACCAAGATCGAGCGTCTAGGATTTACTTGTCAATAGCTCGCCTGGGAAACATCCAGAGAAGTCAAAGACAGTGCTTCTATACTAATTGCCAGGCGCTGAGACGAATGCCGCCAAGATCTAGCGTCTATGACTTACGGTTCAAGAATTAGCCTCAGAAACAGTGGGAAACAGTGCTTCTATACTAATTGCCAGGCGCTGAGACGAATGCCGCCAAGATCGAGCGTCTATGACACGGTTCAAGAATTAGCCTCAGAAACAGTGGTTCTGAACATGCTGCCAATAGCTCGCCTGGGAAACATCCAGAGAAGTCCAAGATAGTGTTTTTTAGACTGGCTGCCACGAGCTGAAACGAATGCAGCCAAGAGCGAGCGTCTGTGACTTACGGTTCAAAAGTTATTCACAGAAACATGGTTCTGAACTTTGCTGCCAGCCGCGAAATCGAAAATAACCAAGATCGAGCGTCTAGGATTTACTTGTCAAAAGCTCGCCTGGGAAACATCCAGAGAAGTCAAAGACAGTGCTTCTATACTAATTGCCAGGCGCTGAGACGAATGCCGCCAAGATCTAGCGTCTATGACTTACGGTTCAAGAATTAGCCTCAGAAACAGTGGGAAACAGTGCTTCTATACTAATTGCCAGGCGCTGAGACGAATGCCGCCAAGATCGAGCGTCTATGACTTACGGTTCAAGAATTAGCCTCAGAAACAGTGGTTCTGAACATGCTGCCAATAGCTCGCCTGGGAAACATCCAGAGAAGTCCAAGATTGTGTTTTTTAGACTGACTGCCACGAGCTGAAACGAATGCAGCCAAGAGCGAGCGTCTGTGACTTACGGTTCAAAAGTCATTCACAGAAACATGGTTCTGAACTTTGCTGCCAGCCGCGAAAGCGAAAATAACCAAGATCGAGCGTCTAGGATTTACTTGTCAAAAGCTCGCCTGGGAAACATCCAGAGAAGTCAAAGACAGTGCTTCTATACTAATTGCCAGGCGCTGAGACGAATGCCGCCAAGATCTAGCGTCTATGACTTACGGTTCAAGAATTAGCCTCAGAAACAGTGGGAAACAGTGCTTCTATACTAATTGCCAGGCGCTGAGACGAATGCCGCCAAGATCGAGCGTCTATGACACGGTTCAAGAATTAGCCTCAGAAAGAGTGGTTCTGAACATGCTGCCAATAGCTCGCCTGGGAAACATCCAGAGAAGTCCAAGATAGTGTTTTTTAGACTGGCTGCCACGAGCTGAAACGAATGCAGCCAAGAGCGAGCGTCTGTGACTTACGGTTCAAAAGTTATTCACAGAAACATGGTTCTGAACTTTGCTGCCAGCCGCGAAAGCGAAAATAACCAAGATCGAGCGTCTAGGATTTACTTGTCAAAAGCTCGCCTGGGAAACATCCAGAGAAGTCAAAGACAGTGCTTCTATACTAATTGCCAGGCGCTGAGACGAATGCCGCCAAGGTCTAGCGTCTATGACTTACGGTTCAAGAATTAGCCTCAGAAACAGTGGGAAACAGTGCTTCTATACTAATTGCCAGGCGCTGAGACGAATGCCGCCAAGATCGAGCGTCTATGACACGGTTCAAGAATTAGCCTCAGAAACAGTGGTTCTGAACATGCTGCCAATAGCTCGCCTGGGAAACATCCAGAGAAGTCCAAGATTGTGTTTTTTAGACTGGCTGCCACGAGCTGAAACGAATGCAGCCAAGAGCGAGCGTCTGTGACTTACGGTTCAAAAGTTATTCACAGAAACATGGTTCTGAACTTTGCTGCCAGCCGCGAAAGCGAAAATAACCAAGATCGAGCGTCTAGGATTTACTTGTCAATAGCTCGCCTGGGAAACATCCAGAGAAGTCAAAGACAGTGCTTCTATACTAATTGCCAGGCGCTGAGACGAATGCCGCCAAGATCTAGCGTCTATGACTTACGGTTCAAGAATTAGCCTCAGAAACAGTGGGAAACAGTGCTTCTATACTAATTGCCAGGCGCTGAGACGAATGCCGCCAAGATCGAGCGTCTATGACTTACGGTTCAAGAATTAGCCTCAGAAACAGTGGTTCTGAACATGCTGCCAATAGCTCGCCTGGGAAACATCCAGAGAAGTCCAAGATTGTGTTTTTTAGACTGGCTGCCACGAGCTGAAACGAATGCAGCCAAGAGCGAGCGTCTGTGACTTACGGTTCAAAAGTTATTCACAGAAACATGGTTCTGAACTTTGCTGCCAGCCGCGAAAGCGAAAATAACCAAGATCGAGCGTCTAGGATTTACTTGTCAAAAGCTCGCCTGGGAAACATCCAGAGAAGTCAAAGACAGTGCTTCTATACTAATTGCCAGGCGCTGAGACGAATGCCGCCAAGATCTAGCGTCTATGACTTACGGTTCAAGAATTAGCCTCAGAAACAGTGGGAAACAGTGCTTCTATACTAATTGCCAGGCGCTGAGACGAATGCCGCCAAGATCGAGCGTCTATGACACGGTTCAAGAATTAGCCTCAGAAACAGTGGTTCTGAACATGCTGCCAATAGCTCGCCTGGGAAACATCCAGAGAAGTCCAAGATTGTGTTTTTTAGACTGGCTGCCACGAGCTGAAACGAATGCAGCCAAGAGCGAGCGTCTGTGACTTACGGTTCAAAAGTTATTCACAGAAACATGGTTCTGAACTTTGCTGCCAGCCGCGAAAGCGAAAATAACCAAGATCGAGCGTCTAGGATTTACTTGTCAATAGCTCGCCTGGGAAACATCCAGAGAAGTCAAAGACAGTGCTTCTATACTAATTGCCAGGCGCTGAGACGAATGCCGCCAAGATCTAGCGTCTATGACTTACGGTTCAAGAATTAGCCTCAGAAACAGTGGGAAACAGTGCTTCTATACTAATTGCCAGGCGCTGAGACGAATGCCGCCAAGATCGAGCGTCTATGACTTACGGTTCAAGAATTAGCCTCAGAAACAGTGGTTCTGAACATGCTGCCAATAGCTCGCCTGGGAAACATCCAGAGAAGTCCAAGATTGTGTTTTTTAGACTGGCTGCCACGAGCTGAAACGAATGCAGCCAAGAGCGAGCGTCTGTGACTTACGGTTCAAAAGTTATTCACAGAAACATGGTTCTGAACTTTGCTGCCAGCCGCGAAAGCGAAAATAACCAAGATCGAGCGTCTAGGATTTACTTGTCAAAAGCTCGCCTGGGAAACATCCAGAGAAGTCAAAGACAGTGCTTCTATACTAATTGCCAGGCGCTGAGACGAATGCCGCCAAGATCTAGCGTCTATGACTTACGGTTCAAGAATTAGCCTCAGAAACAGTGGGAAACAGTGCTTCTATACTAATTGCCAGGCGCTGAGACGAATGCCGCCAAGATCGAGCGTCTATGACACGGTTCAAGAATTAGCCTCAGAAACAGTGGTTCTGAACATGCTGCCAATAGCTCGCCTGGGAAACATCCAGAGAAGTCCAAGATAGTGTTTTTTAGACTGGCTGCCACGAGCTGAAACGAATGCAGCCAAGAGCGAGCGTCTGTGACTTACGGTTCAAAAGTTATTCACAGAAACATGGTTCTGAACTTTGCTGCCAGCCGCGAAAGCGAAAATAACCAAGATCGAGCGTCTAGGATTTACTTGTCAATAGCTCGCCTGGGAAACATCCAGAGAAGTCAAAGACAGTGCTTCTATACTAATTGCCAGGTGCTGAGACGAATGCCGCCAAGATCTAGCGTCTATGACTTACGGTTCAAGAATTAGCCTCAGAAACAGTGGGAAACAGTGCTTCTATACTAATTGCCAGGCGCTGAGACGAATGCCGCCAAGATCGAGCGTCTATGACTTACGGTTCAAGAATTAGCCTCAGAAACAGTGGTTCTGAACATGCTGCCAATAGCTCGCCTGGGAAACATCCAGAGAAGTCCAAGATAGTGTTTTTTAGACTGGCTGCCACGAGCTGAAACGAATGCAGCCAAGAGCGAGCGTCTGTGACTTACGGTTCAAAAGTTATTCACAGAAACATGGTTCTGAACTTTGCTGCCAGCCGCGAAAGCGAAAATAACCAAGATCGAGCGTCTAGGATTTACTTGTCAATAGCTCGCCTGGGAAACATCCAGAGAAGTCAAAGACAGTGCTTCTATACTAATTGCCAGGCGCTGAGACGAATGCCGCCAAGATCTAGCGTCTATGACTTACGGTTCAAGAATTAGCCTCAGAAACAGTGGGAAACAGTGCTTCTATACTAATTGCCAGGCGCTGAGACGAATGCCGCCAAGATCGAGCGTCTATGACACGGTTCAAGAATTAGCCTCAGAAACAGTGGTTCTGAACATGCTGCCAATAGCTCGCCTGGGAAACATCCAGAGAAGTCCAAGATTGTGTTTTTTAGACTGGCTGCCACGAGCTGAAACGAATGCAGCCAAGAGCGAGCGTCTGTGACTTACGGTTCAAAAGTTATTCACAGAAACATGGTTCTGAACTTTGCTGCCAGCCGCGAAAGCGAAAATAACCAAGATCGAGCGTCTAGGATTTACTTGTCAATAGCTCGCCTGGGAAACATCCAGAGAAGTCAAAGACAGTGCTTCTATACTAATTGCCAGGCGCTGAGACGAATGCCGCCAAGATCTAGCGTCTATGACTTACGGTTCAAGAATTAGCCTCAGAAACAGTGGGAAACAGTGCTTCTATACTAATTGCCAGGCGCTGAGACGAATGCCGCCAAGATCGAGCGTCTATGACACGGTTCAAGAATTAGCCTCAGAAACAGTGGTTCTGAACATGCTGCCAATAGCTCGCCTGGGAAACATCCAGAGAAGTCCAAGATTGTGTTTTTTAGACTGGCTGCCACGAGCTGAAACGAATGCAGCCAAGAGCGAGCGTCTGTGACTTACGGTTCAAAAGTTATTCACAGAAACATGGTTCTGAACTTTGCTGCCAGCCGCGAAAGCGAAAATAACCAAGATCGAGCGTCTAGGATTTACTTGTCAATAGCTCGCCTGGGAAACATCCAGAGAAGTCAAAGACAGTGCTTCTATACTAATTGCCAGGCGCTGAGACGAATGCCGCCAAGATCTAGCGTCTATGACTTACGGTTCAAGAATTAGCCTCAGAAACAGTGGGAAACAGTGCTTCTATACTAATTGCCAGGCGCTGAGACGAATGCCGCCAAGATCGAGCGTCTATGACACGGTTCAAGAATTAGCCTCAGAAACAGTGGTTCTGAACATGCTGCCAATAGCTCGCCTGGGAAACATCCAGAGAAGTCCAAGATTGTGTTTTTTAGACTGGCTGCCACGAGCTGAAACGAATGCAGCCAAGAGCGAGCGTCTGTGACTTACGGTTCAAAAGTTATTCACAGAAACATGGTTCTGAACTTTGCTGCCAGCCGCGAAAGCGAAAATAACCAAGATCGAGCGTCTAGGATTTACTTGTCAATAGCTCGCCTGGGAAACATCCAGAGAAGTCAAAGACAGTGCTTCTATACTAATTGCCAGGCGCTGAGACGAATGCCGCCAAGATCTAGCGTCTATGACTTACGGTTCAAGAATTAGCCTCAGAAACAGTGGGAAACAGTGCTTCTATACTAATTGCCAGGCGCTGAGACGAATGCCGCCAAGATCGAGCGTCTATGACACGGTTCAAGAATTAGCCTCAGAAACAGTGGTTCTGAACATGCTGCCAATAGCTCGCCTGGGAAACATCCAGAGAAGTCCAAGATATTGTTTTTTAGACTGGCTGCCACGAGCTGAAACGAATGCAGCCAAGAGCGAGCGTCTGTGACTTACGGTTCAAAAGTTATTCACAGAAACATGGTTCTGAACTTTGCTGCCAGCCGCGAAAGCGAAAATAACCAAGATCGAGCGTCTAGGATTTACTTGTCAATAGCTCGCCTGGGAAACATCCAGAGAAGTCAAAGACAGTGCTTCTATACTAATTGCCAGGTGCTGAGACGAATGCCGCCAAGATCTAGCGTCTATGACTTACGGTTCAAGAATTAGCCTCAGAAACAGTGGGAAACAGTGCTTCTATACTAATTGCCAGGCGCTGAGACGAATGCCGCCAAGATCGAGCGTCTATGACTTACGGTTCAAGAATTAGCCTCAGAAACAGTGGTTCTGAACATGCTGCCAATAGCTCGCCTGGGAAACATCCAGACAATTCCAAGATTGTGTTTTTTAGACTGGCTGCCACGAGCTGAAACGAATGGAGCCAAGAGCGAGCGTCAGTGACTTACGGTTCAAGAGTTATTCACAGAAACATGGTTCTGAACTTTGCTGCTAGCCGCGAAAGCGAAAATAACCAAGATCGAGCGTCTAGGATTTACTTGTCAATAGCTCGCCTGGGAAACATCCAGAGAAGTCAAAGACAGTGCTTCTATACTAATTGCCAGGCGCTGAGACGAATGCCGCCAAGATCTAGCGTCTATGACTTACGGTTCAAGAATTAGCCTCAGAAACAGTGGGAAACAGTGCTTCTATACTAATTGCCAGGCGCTGAGACGAATGCCGCCAAGATCGAGCGTCTATGACTTACGGTTCAAGAATTAGCCTCAGAAACAGTGGTTCTGAACATGCTGCCAATAGCTCGCCTGGGAAACATCCAGAGAAGTCCAAGATTGTGTTTTTTAGACTGGCTGCCACGAGCTGAAACGAATAAGGCCAAGAGCGAGCGTCAGTGACTTACGGTTCAAGAGTTATTCACAGAAACATGGTTCTGAACTTTGCTGCTAGCCGCGAAAGCGAAAATAACCAAGATCGAGCGTCTAGGATTTACTTGTCAATAGCTCGCCTGGGAAACATCCAGAGAAGTCAAAGACAGTGCTTCTATACTAATTGCCAGGCGCTGAGACGAATGCCGCCAAGATCTAGCGTCTATGACTTACGGTTCAAGAATTAGCCTCAGAAACAGTGGGAAACAGTGCTTCTATACTAATTGCCAGGCGCTGAGACGAATGCCGCCAAGATCGAGCGTCTATGACTTACGGTTCAAGAATTAGCCTCAGAAACAGTGGTTCTGAACATGCTGCCAATAGCTCGCCTGGGAAACATCCAGACAAGTCCAAGATTGTGTTTTTTAGACTGGCTGCCACGAGCTGAAACGAATGCAGCCAAGAGCTAGCGTCTGTGACTTACGGTTCAAAAGTTATTCTCAGAAACATGGTTCTGAACTTTGCTGCCAGCCGCGAAAGCGAAAATAACCAAGATCGAGCGTCTAGGATTTACTTGTCAATAGCTCGCCTGGGAAACATCCAGAGAAGTCAAAGACAGTGCTTCTATACTAATTGCCAGGCGCTGAGACGAATGCCGCCAAGATCTAGCGTCTATGACTTACGGTTCAAGAATTAGCCACAGAAACAGTGGGAAACAGTGCTTCTATACTAATTGCCAGGCGCTGAGACGAATGCCGCCAAGATCGAGCGTCTATGACTTACGGTTCAAGAATTAGCCTCAGAAACAGTGGTTCTGAACATGCTGCCAATAGCTCGCCTGGGAAACATCCAGACAAGTCCAAGATTGTGTTTTTTAGACTGGCTGCCACGAGCTGAAACGAATGCAGCCAAGAGCGAGCGTCAGTGACTTACGGTTCAAGAGTTATTCACAGAAACATGGTTCTGAACTTTGCTGCTAGCCGCGAAAGCGAAAATAACCAAGATCGAGCGTCTAGGATTTACTTGTCAATAGCTCGCCTGGGAAACATCCAGAGAAGTCAAAGACAGTGCTTCTATACTAATTGCCAGGCGCTGAGACGAATGCCGCCAAGATCTAGCGTCTATGACTTACGGTTCAAGAATTAGCCTCAGAAACAGTGGGAAACAGTGCTTCTATACTAATTGCCAGGCGCTGAGACGAATGCCGCCAAGATCGAGCGTCTATGACACGGTTCAAGAATTAGCCTCAGAAACAGTGGTTCTGAACATGCTGCCAATAGCTCGCCTGGGAAACATCCAGAGAAGTCCAAGATAGTGTTTTTTAGACTGGCTGCCACGAGCTGAAACGAATGCAGCCAAGAGCGAGCGTCTGTGACTTACGGTTCAAAAGTTATTCACAGAAACATGGTTCTGAACTTTGCTGCCAGCCGCGAAAGCGAAAATAACCAAGATCGAGCGTCTAGGATTTACTTGTCAATAGCTCGCCTGGGAAACATCCAGAGAAGTCAAAGACAGTGCTTCTATACTAATTGCCAGGTGCTGAGACGAATGCCGCCAAGATCTAGCGTCTATGACTTACGGTTCAAGAATTAGCCTCAGAAACAGTGGGAAACAGTGCTTCTATACTAATTGCCAGGCGCTGAGACGAATGCCGCCAAGATCGAGCGTCTATGACTTACGGTTCAAGAATTAGCCTCAGAAACAGTGGTTCTGAACATGCTGCCAATAGCTCGCCTGGGAAACATCCAGACAAGTCCAAGATTGTGTTTTTTAGACTGGCTGCCACGAGCTGAAACGAATGCAGCCAAGAGCGAGCGTCAGTGACTTACGGTTCAAGAGTTATTCACAGAAACATGGTTCTGAACTTTGCTGCTAGCCGCGAAAGCGAAAATAACCAAGATCGAGCGTCTAGGATTTACTTGTCAATAGCTCGCCTGGGAAACATCCAGAGAAGTCAAAGACAGTGCTTCTATACTAATTGCCAGGCGCTGAGACGAATGCCGCCAAGATCTAGCGTCTATGACTTACGGTTCAAGAATTAGCCTCAGAAACAGTGGGAAACAGTGCTTCTATACTAATTGCCAGGCGCTGAGACGAATGCCGCCAAGATCGAGCGTCTATGACTTACGGTTCAAGAATTAGCCTCAGAAACAGTGGTTCTGAACATGCTGCCAATAGCTCGCCTGGGAAACATCCAGAGAAGTCCAAGATTGTGTTTTTTAGACTGGCTGCCACGAGCTGAAACGAATGCAGCCAAGAGCGAGCGTCAGTGACTTACGGTTCAAGAGTTATTCACAGAAACATGGTTCTGAACTTTGCTGCTAGCCGCGAAAGCGAAAATAACCAAGATCGAGCGTCTAGGATTTACTTGTCAATAGCTCGCCTGGGAAACATCCAGAGAAGTCAAAGACAGTGCTTCTATACTAATTGCCAGGCGCTGAGACGAATGCCGCCAAGATCTAGCGTCTATGACTTACGGTTCAAGAATTAGCCTCAGAAACAGTGGGAAACAGTGCTTCTATACTAATTGCCAGGCGCTGAGACGAATGCCGCCAAGATCGAGCGTCTATGACACGGTTCAAGAATTAGCCTCAGAAACAGTGGTTCTGAACATGCTGCCAATAGCTCGCCTGGGAAACATCCAGAGAAGTCCAAGATAGTGTTTTTTAGACTGGCTGCCACGAGCTGAAACGAATGCAGCCAAGAGCGAGCGTCTGTGACTTACGGTTCAAAAGTTATTCACAGAAACATGGTTCTGAACTTTGCTGCCAGCCGCGAAAGCGAAAATAACCAAGATCGAGCGTCTAGGATTTACTTGTCAATAGCTCGCCTGGGAAACATCCAGAGAAGTCAAAGACAGTGCTTCTATACTAATTGCCAGGTGCTGAGACGAATGCCGCCAAGATCTAGCGTCTATGACTTACGGTTCAAGAATTAGCCTCAGAAACAGTGGGAAACAGTGCTTCTATACTAATTGCCAGGCGCTGAGACGAATGCCGCCAAGATCGAGCGTCTATGACTTACGGTTCAAGAATTAGCCTCAGAAACAGTGGTTCTGAACATGCTGCCAATAGCTCGCCTGGGAAACATCCAGACAAGTCCAAGATTGTGTTTTTTAGACTGGCTGCCACGAGCTGAAACGAATGCAGCCAAGAGCGAGCGTCAGTGACTTACGGTTCAAGAGTTATTCACAGAAACATGGTTCTGAACTTTGCTGCTAGCCGCGAAAGCGAAAATAACCAAGATCGAGCGTCTAGGATTTACTTGTCAATAGCTCGCCTGGGAAACATCCAGAGAAGTCAAAGACAGTGCTTCTATACTAATTGCCAGGCGCTGAGACGAATGCCGCCAAGATCTAGCGTCTATGACTTACGGTTCAAGAATTAGCCTCAGAAACAGTGGGAAACAGTGCTTCTATACTAATTGCCAGGCGCTGAGACGAATGCCGCCAAGATCGAGCGTCTATGACTTACGGTTCAAGAATTAGCCTCAGAAACAGTGGTTCTGAACATGCTGCCAATAGCTCGCCTGGGAAACATCCAGAGAAGTCCAAGATTGTGTTTTTTAGACTGGCTGCCACGAGCTGAAACGAATAAGGCCAAGAGCGAGCGTCTGTGACTTACGGTTCAAAAGTTATTCTCAGAAACATGGTTCTGAACTTTGCTGCCAGCCGCGAAAGCGAAAATAACCAAGATCGAGCGTCTAGGATTTACTTGTCAATAGCTCGCCTGGGAAACATCCAGAGAAGTCAAAGACAGTGCTTCTATACTAATTGCCAGGCGCTGAGACGAATGCCGCCAAGATCTAGCGTCTATGACTTACGGTTCAAGAATTAGCCTCAGAAACAGTGGGAAACAGTGCTTCTATACTAATTGCCAGGCGCTGAGACGAATGCCGCCAAGATCGAGCGTCTATGACTTACGGTTCAAGAATTAGCCTCAGAAACAGTGGTTCTGAACATGCTGCCAATAGCTCGCCTGGGAAACATCCAGAGAAGTCCAAGATTGTGTTTTTTAGACTGGCTGCCACGAGCTGAAACGAATGCAGCCAAGAGCGAGCGTCAGTGACTTACGGTTCAAGAGTTATTCACAGAAACATGGTTCTGAACTTTGCTGCTAGCCGCGAAAGCGAAAATAACCAAGATCGAGCGTCTAGGATTTACTTGTCAATAGCTCGCCTGGGAAACATCCAGAGAAGTCAAAGACAGTGCTTCTATACTAATTGCCAGGCGCTGAGACGAATGCCGCCAAGATCTAGCGTCTATGACTTACGGTTCAAGAATTAGCCTCAGAAACAGTGGGAAACAGTGCTTCTATACTAATTGCCAGGCGCTGAGACGAATGCCGCCAAGATCGAGCGTCTATGACACGGTTCAAGAATTAGCCTCAGAAACAGTGGTTCTGAACATGCTGCCAATAGCTCGCCTGGGAAACATCCAGAGAAGTCCAAGATTGTGTTTTTTAGACTGGCTGCCACGAGCTGAAACGAATGCAGCCAAGAGCGAGCGTCTGTGACTTACGGTTCAAAAGTTATTCACAGAAACATGGTTCTGAACTTTGCTGCCAGCCGCGAAAGCGAAAATAACCAAGATCGAGCGTCTAGGATTTACTTGTCAATAGCTCGCCTGGGAAACATCCAGAGAAGTCAAAGACAGTGCTTCTATACTAATTGCCAGGCGCTGAGACGAATGCCGCCAAGATCTAGCGTCTATGACTTACGGTTCAAGAATTAGCCTCAGAAACAGTGGGAAACAGTGCTTCTATACTAATTGCCAGGCGCTGAGACGAATGCCGCCAAGATCGAGCGTCTATGACTTACGGTTCAAGAATTAGCCTCAGAAACAGTGGTTCTGAACATGCTGCCAATAGCTCGCCTGGGAAACATCCAGAGAAGTCCAAGATTGTGTTTTTTAGACTGGCTGCCACGAGCTGAAACGAATGCAGCCAAGAGCGAGCGTCAGTGACTTACGGTTCAAGAGTTATTCACAGAAACATGGTTCTGAACTTTGCTGCTAGCCGCGAAAGCGAAAATAACCAAGATCGAGCGTCTAGGATTTACTTGTCAATAGCTCGCCTGGGAAACATCCAGAGAAGTCAAAGACAGTGCTTCTATACTAATTGCCAGGCGCTGAGACGAATGCCGCCAAGATCTAGCGTCTATGACTTACGGTTCAAGAATTAGCCTCAGAAACAGTGGGAAACAGTGCTTCTATACTAATTGCCAGGCGCTGAGACGAATGCCGCCAAGATCGAGCGTCTATGACACGGTTCAAGAATTAGCCTCAGAAACAGTGGTTCTGAACATGCTGCCAATAGCTCGCCTGGGAAACATCCAGAGAAGTCCAAGATATTGTTTTTTAGACTGGCTGCCACGAGCTGAAACGAATGCAGCCAAGAGCGAGCGTCAGTGACTTACGGTTCAAGAGTTATTCACAGAAACATGGTTCTGAACTTTGCTGCTAGCCGCGAAAGCGAAAATAACCAAGATCGAGCGTCTAGGATTTACTTGTCAATAGCTCGCCTGGGAAACATCCAGAGAAGTCAAAGACAGTGCTTCTATAATAATTGCCAGGCGCTGAGACGAATGCCGCCAAGATCTAGCGTCTATGACTTACGGTTCAAGAATTAGCCTCAGAAACAGTGGGAAACAGTGCTTCTATACTAATTGCCAGGCGCTGAGACGAATGCCGCCAAGATCGAGCGTCTATGACTTACGGTTCAAGAATTAGCCTCAGAAACAGTGGTTCTGAACATGCTGCCAATAGCTCGCCTGGGAAACATCCAGAGAAGTCCAAGATTGTGTTTTTTAGACTGGCTGCCACGAGCTGAAACGAATGCAGCCAAGAGCGAGCGTCTGTGACTTACGGTTCAAAAGTTATTCACAGAAACATGGTTCTGAACTTTGCTGCCAGCCGCGAAAGCGAAAATAACCAAGATCGAGCGTCTAGGATTTACTTGTCAAAAGCTCGCCTGGGAAACATCCAGAGAAGTCAAAGACAGTGCTTCTATACTAATTGCCAGGCGCTGAGACGAATGCCGCCAAGATCTAGCGTCTATGACTTACGGTTCAAGAATTAGCCTCAGAAACAGTGGGAAACAGTGCTTCTATACTAATTGCCAGGCGCTGAGACGAATGCCGCCAAGATCGAGCGTCTATGACACGGTTCAAGAATTAGCCTCAGAAACAGTGGTTCTGAACATGCTGCCAATAGCTCGCCTGGGAAACATCCAGAGAAGTCCAAGATAGTGTTTTTTAGACTGGCTGCCACGAGCTGAAACGAATGCAGCCAAGAGCGAGCGTCTGTGACTTACGGTTCAAAAGTTATTCACAGAAACATGGTTCTGAACTTTGCTGCCAGCCGCGAAAGCGAAAATAACCAAGATCGAGCGTCTAGGATTTACTTGTCAAAAGCTCGCCTGGGAAACATCCAGAGAAGTCAAAGACAGTGCTTCTATACTAATTGCCAGGCGCTGAGACGAATGCCGCCAAGGTCTAGCGTCTATGACTTACGGTTCAAGAATTAGCCTCAGAAACAGTGGGAAACAGTGCTTCTATACTAATTGCCAGGCGCTGAGACGAATGCCGCCAAGATCGAGCGTCTATGACACGGTTCAAGAATTAGCCTCAGAAACAGTGGTTCTGAACATGCTGCCAATAGCTCGCCTGGGAAACATCCAGAGAAGTCCAAGATTGTGTTTTTTAGACTGGCTGCCACGAGCTGAAACGAATGCAGCCAAGAGCGAGCGTCTGTGACTTACGGTTCAAAAGTTATTCACAGAAACATGGTTCTGAACTTTGCTGCCAGCCGCGAAAGCGAAAATAACCAAGATCAAGCGTCTAGGATTTACTTGTCAATAGCTCGCCTGGGAAACATCCAGAGAAGTCAAAGACAGTGCTTCTATACTAATTGCCAGGCGCTGAGACGAATGCCGCCAAGATCTAGCGTCTATGACTTACGGTTCAAGAATTAGCCTCAGAAACAGTGGGAAACAGTGCTTCTATACTAATTGCCAGGCGCTGAGACGAATGCCGCCAAGATCGAGCGTCTATGACACGGTTCAAGAATTAGCCTCAGAAACAGTGGTTCTGAACATGCTGCCAATAGCTCGCCTGGGAAACATCCAGAGAAGTCCAAGATAGTGTTTTTTAGACTGGCTGCCACGAGCTGAAACGAATGCAGCCAAGAGCGAGCGTCTGTGACTTACGGTTCAAAAGTTATTCACAGAAACATGGTTCTGAACTTTGCTGCCAGCCGCGAAAGCGAAAATAACCAAGATCGAGCGTCTAGGATTTACTTGTCAAAAGCTCGCCTGGGAAACATCCAGAGAAGTCAAAGACAGTGCTTCTATACTAATTGCCAGGCGCTGAGACGAATGCCGCCAAGATCTAGCGTCTATGACTTACGGTTCAAGAATTAGCCTCAGAAACAGTGGGAAACAGTGCTTCTATACTAATTGCCAGGCGCTGAGACGAATGCCGCCAAGATCGAGCGTCTATGACTTACGGTTCAAGAATTAGCCTCAGAAACAGTGGTTCTGAACATGCTGCCAATAGCTCGCCTGGGAAACATCCAGAGAAGTCCAAGATTGTGTTTTTTAGACTGACTGCCACGAGCTGAAACGAATGCAGCCAAGAGCGAGCGTCTGTGACTTACGGTTCAAAAGTTATTCACAGAAACATGGTTCTGAACTTTGCTGCCAGCCGCGAAAGCGAAAATAACCAAGATCGAGCGTCTAGGATTTACTTGTCAAAAGCTCGCCTGGGAAACATCCAGAGAAGTCAAAGACAGTGCTTCTATACTAATTGCCAGGCGCTGAGACGAATGCCGCCAAGGTCTAGCGTCTATGACTTACGGTTCAAGAATTAGCCTCAGAAACAGTGGGAAACAGTGCTTCTATACTAATTGCCAGGCGCTGAGACGAATGCCGCCAAGATCGAGCGTCTATGACACGGTTCAAGAATTAGCCTCAGAAACAGTGGTTCTGAACATGCTGCCAATAGCTCGCCTGGGAAACATCCAGAGAAGTCCAAGATTGTGTTTTTTAGACTGGCTGCCACGAGCTGAAACGAATGCAGCCAAGAGCGAGCGTCTGTGACTTACGGTTCAAAAGTTATTCACAGAAACATGGTTCTGAACTTTGCTGCCAGCCGCGAAAGCGAAAATAACCAAGATCGAGCGTCTAGGATTTACTTGTCAATAGCTCGCCTGGGAAACATCCAGAGAAGTCAAAGACAGTGCTTCTATACTAATTGCCAGGCGCTGAGACGAATGCCGCCAAGATCTAGCGTCTATGACTTACGGTTCAAGAATTAGCCTCAGAAACAGTGGGAAACAGTGCTTCTATACTAATTGCCAGGCGCTGAGACGAATGCCGCCAAGATCGAGCGTCTATGACACGGTTCAAGAATTAGCCTCAGAAACAGTGGTTCTGAACATGCTGCCAATAGCTCGCCTGGGAAACATCCAGAGAAGTCCAAGATAGTGTTTTTTAGACTGGCTGCCACGAGCTGAAACGAATGCAGCCAAGAGCGAGCGTCTGTGACTTACGGTTCAAAAGTTATTCACAGAAACATGGTTCTGAACTTTGCTGCCAGCCGCGAAAGCGAAAATAACCAAGATCGAGCGTCTAGGATTTACTTGTCAAAAGCTCGCCTGGGAAACATCCAGAGAAGTCAAAGACAGTGCTTCTATACTAATTGCCAGGCGCTGAGACGAATGCCGCCAAGATCTAGCGTCTATGACTTACGGTTCAAGAATTAGCCTCAGAAACAGTGGGAAACAGTGCTTCTATACTAATTGCCAGGCGCTGAGACGAATGCCGCCAAGATCGAGCGTCTATGACTTACGGTTCAAGAATTAGCCTCAGAAACAGTGGTTCTGAACATGCTGCCAATAGCTCGCCTGGGAAACATCCAGAGAAGTCCAAGATTGTGTTTTTTAGACTGACTGCCACGAGCTGAAACGAATGCAGCCAAGAGCGAGCGTCTGTGACTTACGGTTCAAAAGTCATTCACAGAAACATGGTTCTGAACTTTGCTGCCAGCCGCGAAAGCGAAAATAACCAAGATCGAGCGTCTAGGATTTACTTGTCAAAAGCTCGCCTGGGAAACATCCAGAGAAGTCAAAGACAGTGCTTCTATACTAATTGCCAGGCGCTGAGACGAATGCCGCCAAGATCTAGCGTCTATGACTTACGGTTCAAGAATTAGCCTCAGAAACAGTGGGAAACAGTGCTTCTATACTAATTGCCAGGCGCTGAGACGAATGCCGCCAAGATCGAGCGTCTATGACACGGTTCAAGAATTAGCCTCAGAAAGAGTGGTTCTGAACATGCTGCCAATAGCTCGCCTGGGAAACATCCAGAGAAGTCCAAGATAGTGTTTTTTAGACTGGCTGCCACGAGCTGAAACGAATGCAGCCAAGAGCGAGCGTCTGTGACTTACGGTTCAAAAGTTATTCACAGAAACATGGTTCTGAACTTTGCTGCCAGCCGCGAAAGCGAAAATAACCAAGATCGAGCGTCTAGGATTTACTTGTCAAAAGCTCGCCTGGGAAACATCCAGAGAAGTCAAAGACAGTGCTTCTATACTAATTGCCAGGCGCTGAGACGAATGCCGCCAAGGTCTAGCGTCTATGACTTACGGTTCAAGAATTAGCCTCAGAAACAGTGGGAAACAGTGCTTCTATACTAATTGCCAGGCGCTGAGACGAATGCCGCCAAGATCGAGCGTCTATGACACGGTTCAAGAATTAGCCTCAGAAACAGTGGTTCTGAACATGCTGCCAATAGCTCGCCTGGGAAACATCCAGAGAAGTCCAAGATTGTGTTTTTTAGACTGGCTGCCACGAGCTGAAACGAATGCAGCCAAGAGCGAGCGTCTGTGACTTACGGTTCAAAAGTTATTCACAGAAACATGGTTCTGAACTTTGCTGCCAGCCGCGAAAGCGAAAATAACCAAGATCGAGCGTCTAGGATTTACTTGTCAATATCTCGCCTGGGAAACATCCAGAGAAGTCAAAGACAGTGCTTCTATACTAATTGCCAGGCGCTGAGACGAATGCCGCCAAGATCTAGCGTCTATGACTTACGGTTCAAGAATTAGCCTCAGAAACAGTGGGAAACAGTGCTTCTATACTAATTGCCAGGCGCTGAGACGAATGCCGCCAAGATCGAGCGTCTATGACACGGTTCAAGAATTAGCCTCAGAAAGAGTGGTTCTGAACATGCTGCCAATAGCTCGCCTGGGAAACATCCAGAGAAGTCCAAGATAGTGTTTTTTAGACTGGCTGCCACGAGCTGAAACGAATGCAGCCAAGAGCGAGCGTCTGTGACTTACGGTTCAAAAGTTATTCACAGAAACATGGTTCTGAACTTTGCTGCCAGCCGCGAAAGCGAAAATAACCAAGATCGAGCGTCTAGGATTTACTTGTCAAAAGCTCGCCTGGGAAACATCCAGAGAAGTCAAAGACAGTGCTTCTATACTAATTGCCAGGCGCTGAGACGAATGCCGCCAAGGTCTAGCGTCTATGACTTACGGTTCAAGAATTAGCCTCAGAAACAGTGGGAAACAGTGCTTCTATACTAATTGCCAGGCGCTGAGACGAATGCCGCCAAGATCGAGCGTCTATGACACGGTTCAAGAATTAGCCTCAGAAACAGTGGTTCTGAACATGCTGCCAATAGCTCGCCTGGGAAACATCCAGAGAAGTCCAAGATTGTGTTTTTTAGACTGGCTGCCACGAGCTGAAACGAATGCAGCCAAGAGCGAGCGTCTGTGACTTACGGTTCAAAAGTTATTCACAGAAACATGGTTCTGAACTTTGCTGCCAGCCGCGAAAGCGAAAATAACCAAGATCGAGCGTCTAGGATTTACTTGTCAATAGCTCGCCTGGGAAACATCCAGAGAAGTCAAAGACAGTGCTTCTATACTAATTGCCAGGCGCTGAGACGAATGCCGCCAAGGTCTAGCGTCTATGACTTACGGTTCAAGAATTAGCCTCAGAAACAGTGGGAAACAGTGCTTCTATACTAATTGCCAGGCGCTGAGACGAATGCCGCCAAGATCGAGCGTCTATGACACGGTTCAAGAATTAGCCTCAGAAACAGTGGTTCTGAACATGCTGCCAATAGCTCGCCTGGGAAACATCCAGAGAAGTCCAAGATTGTGTTTTTTAGACTGGCTGCCACGAGCTGAAACGAATGCAGCCAAGAGCGAGCGTCTGTGACTTACGGTTCAAAAGTTATTCACAGAAACATGGTTCTGAACTTTGCTGCCAGCCGCGAAAGCGAAAATAACCAAGATCGAGCGTCTAGGATTTACTTGTCAATAGCTCGCCTGGGAAACATCCAGAGAAGTCAAAGACAGTGCTTCTATACTAATTGCCAGGCGCTGAGACGAATGCCGCCAAGATCTAGCGTCTATGACTTACGGTTCAAGAATTAGCCTCAGAAACAGTGGGAAACAGTGCTTCTATACTAATTGCCAGGCGCTGAGACGAATGCCGCCAAGATCGAGCGTCTATGACTTACGGTTCAAGAATTAGCCTCAGAAACAGTGGTTCTGAACATGCTGCCAATAGCTCGCCTGGGAAACATCCAGAGAAGTCCAAGATTGTGTTTTTTAGACTGGCTGCCACGAGCTGAAACGAATGCAGCCAAGAGCGAGCGTCTGTGACTTACGGTTCAAAAGTTATTCACAGAAACATGGTTCTGAACTTTGCTGCCAGCCGCGAAAGCGAAAATAACCAAGATCGAGCGTCTAGGATTTACTTGTCAAAAGCTCGCCTGGGAAACATCCAGAGAAGTCAAAGACAGTGCTTCTATACTAATTGCCAGGCGCTGAGACGAATGCCGCCAAGATCTAGCGTCTATGACTTACGGTTCAAGAATTAGCCTCAGAAACAGTGGGAAACAGTGCTTCTATACTAATTGCCAGGCGCTGAGACGAATGCCGCCAAGATCGAGCGTCTATGACACGGTTCAAGAATTAGCCTCAGAAACAGTGGTTCTGAACATGCTGCCAATAGCTCGCCTGGGAAACATCCAGAGAAGTCCAAGATTGTGTTTTTTAGACTGGCTGCCACGAGCTGAAACGAATGCAGCCAAGAGCGAGCGTCTGTGACTTACGGTTCAAAAGTTATTCACAGAAACATGGTTCTGAACTTTGCTGCCAGCCGCGAAAGCGAAAATAACCAAGATCGAGCGTCTAGGATTTACTTGTCAATAGCTCGCCTGGGAAACATCCAGAGAAGTCAAAGACAGTGCTTCTATACTAATTGCCAGGCGCTGAGACGAATGCCGCCAAGATCTAGCGTCTATGACTTACGGTTCAAGAATTAGCCTCAGAAACAGTGGGAAACAGTGCTTCTATACTAATTGCCAGGCGCTGAGACGAATGCCGCCAAGATCGAGCGTCTATGACTTACGGTTCAAGAATTAGCCTCAGAAACAGTGGTTCTGAACATGCTGCCAATAGCTCGCCTGGGAAACATCCAGAGAAGTCCAAGATTGTGTTTTTTAGACTGACTGCCACGAGCTGAAACGAATGCAGCCAAGAGCGAGCGTCTGTGACTTACGGTTCAAAAGTCATTCACAGAAACATGGTTCTGAACTTTGCTGCCAGCCGCGAAAGCGAAAATAACCAAGATCGAGCGTCTAGGATTTACTTGTCAAAAGCTCGCCTGGGAAACATCCAGAGAAGTCAAAGACAGTGCTTCTATACTAATTGCCAGGCGCTGAGACGAATGCCGCCAAGATCTAGCGTCTATGACTTACGGTTCAAGAATTAGCCTCAGAAACAGTGGGAAACAGTGCTTCTATACTAATTGCCAGGCGCTGAGACGAATGCCGCCAAGATCGAGCGTCTATGACACGGTTCAAGAATTAGCCTCAGAAAGAGTGGTTCTGAACATGCTGCCAATAGCTCGCCTGGGAAACATCCAGAGAAGTCCAAGATAGTGTTTTTTAGACTGGCTGCCACGAGCTGAAACGAATGCAGCCAAGAGCGAGCGTCTGTGACTTACGGTTCAAAAGTTATTCACAGAAACATGGTTCTGAACTTTGCTGCCAGCCGCGAAAGCGAAAATAACCAAGATCGAGCGTCTAGGATTTACTTGTCAAAAGCTCGCCTGGGAAACATCCAGAGAAGTCAAAGACAGTGCTTCTATACTAATTGCCAGGCGCTGAGACGAATGCCGCCAAGGTCTAGCGTCTATGACTTACGGTTCAAGAATTAGCCTCAGAAACAGTGGGAAACAGTGCTTCTATACTAATTGCCAGGCGCTGAGACGAATGCCGCCAAGATCGAGCGTCTATGACACGGTTCAAGAATTAGCCTCAGAAACAGTGGTTCTGAACATGCTGCCAATAGCTCGCCTGGGAAACATCCAGAGAAGTCCAAGATTGTGTTTTTTAGACTGGCTGCCACGAGCTGAAACGAATGCAGCCAAGAGCGAGCGTCTGTGACTTACGGTTCAAAAGTTATTCACAGAAACATGGTTCTGAACTTTGCTGCCAGCCGCGAAAGCGAAAATAACCAAGATCGAGCGTCTAGGATTTACTTGTCAATATCTCGCCTGGGAAACATCCAGAGAAGTCAAAGACAGTGCTTCTATACTAATTGCCAGGCGCTGAGACGAATGCCGCCAAGATCTAGCGTCTATGACTTACGGTTCAAGAATTAGCCTCAGAAACAGTGGGAAACAGTGCTTCTATACTAATTGCCAGGCGCTGAGACGAATGCCGCCAAGATCGAGCGTCTATGACACGGTTCAAGAATTAGCCTCAGAAAGAGTGGTTCTGAACATGCTGCCAATAGCTCGCCTGGGAAACATCCAGAGAAGTCCAAGATAGTGTTTTTTAGACTGGCTGCCACGAGCTGAAACGAATGCAGCCAAGAGCGAGCGTCTGTGACTTACGGTTCAAAAGTTATTCACAGAAACATGGTTCTGAACTTTGCTGCCAGCCGCGAAAGCGAAAATAACCAAGATCGAGCGTCTAGGATTTACTTGTCAAAAGCTCGCCTGGGAAACATCCAGAGAAGTCAAAGACAGTGCTTCTATACTAATTGCCAGGCGCTGAGACGAATGCCGCCAAGGTCTAGCGTCTATGACTTACGGTTCAAGAATTAGCCTCAGAAACAGTGGGAAACAGTGCTTCTATACTAATTGCCAGGCGCTGAGACGAATGCCGCCAAGATCGAGCGTCTATGACACGGTTCAAGAATTAGCCTCAGAAACAGTGGTTCTGAACATGCTGCCAATAGCTCGCCTGGGAAACATCCAGAGAAGTCCAAGATTGTGTTTTTTAGACTGGCTGCCACGAGCTGAAACGAATGCAGCCAAGAGCGAGCGTCTGTGACTTACGGTTCAAAAGTTATTCACAGAAACATGGTTCTGAACTTTGCTGCCAGCCGCGAAAGCGAAAATAACCAAGATCGAGCGTCTAGGATTTACTTGTCAATAGCTCGCCTGGGAAACATCCAGAGAAGTCAAAGACAGTGCTTCTATACTAATTGCCAGGCGCTGAGACGAATGCCGCCAAGGTCTAGCGTCTATGACTTACGGTTCAAGAATTAGCCTCAGAAACAGTGGGAAACAGTGCTTCTATACTAATTGCCAGGCGCTGAGACGAATGCCGCCAAGATCGAGCGTCTATGACACGGTTCAAGAATTAGCCTCAGAAACAGTGGTTCTGAACATGCTGCCAATAGCTCGCCTGGGAAACATCCAGAGAAGTCCAAGATTGTGTTTTTTAGACTGGCTGCCACGAGCTGAAACGAATGCAGCCAAGAGCGAGCGTCTGTGACTTACGGTTCAAAAGTTATTCACAGAAACATGGTTCTGAACTTTGCTGCCAGCCGCGAAAGCGAAAATAACCAAGATCGAGCGTCTAGGATTTACTTGTCAATAGCTCGCCTGGGAAACATCCAGAGAAGTCAAAGACAGTGCTTCTATACTAATTGCCAGGCGCTGAGACGAATGCCGCCAAGATCTAGCGTCTATGACTTACGGTTCAAGAATTAGCCTCAGAAACAGTGGGAAACAGTGCTTCTATACTAATTGCCAGGCGCTGAGACGAATGCCGCCAAGATCGAGCGTCTATGACTTACGGTTCAAGAATTAGCCTCAGAAACAGTGGTTCTGAACATGCTGCCAATAGCTCGCCTGGGAAACATCCAGAGAAGTCCAAGATTGTGTTTTTTAGACTGGCTGCCACGAGCTGAAACGAATGCAGCCAAGAGCGAGCGTCTGTGACTTACGGTTCAAAAGTTATTCACAGAAACATGGTTCTGAACTTTGCTGCCAGCCGCGAAAGCGAAAATAACCAAGATCGAGCGTCTAGGATTTACTTGTCAAAAGCTCGCCTGGGAAACATCCAGAGAAGTCAAAGACAGTGCTTCTATACTAATTGCCAGGCGCTGAGACGAATGCCGCCAAGATCTAGCGTCTATGACTTACGGTTCAAGAATTAGCCTCAGAAACAGTGGGAAACAGTGCTTCTATACTAATTGCCAGGCGCTGAGACGAATGCCGCCAAGATCGAGCGTCTATGACACGGTTCAAGAATTAGCCTCAGAAACAGTGGTTCTGAACATGCTGCCAATAGCTCGCCTGGGAAACATCCAGAGAAGTCCAAGATTGTGTTTTTTAGACTGGCTGCCACGAGCTGAAACGAATGCAGCCAAGAGCGAGCGTCTGTGACTTACGGTTCAAAAGTTATTCACAGAAACATGGTTCTGAACTTTGCTGCCAGCCGCGAAAGCGAAAATAACCAAGATCGAGCGTCTAGGATTTACTTGTCAATAGCTCGCCTGGGAAACATCCAGAGAAGTCAAAGACAGTGCTTCTATACTAATTGCCAGGCGCTGAGACGAATGCCGCCAAGATCTAGCGTCTATGACTTACGGTTCAAGAATTAGCCTCAGAAACAGTGGGAAACAGTGCTTCTATACTAATTGCCAGGCGCTGAGACGAATGCCGCCAAGATCGAGCGTCTATGACTTACGGTTCAAGAATTAGCCTCAGAAACAGTGGTTCTGAACATGCTGCCAATAGCTCGCCTGGGAAACATCCAGAGAAGTCCAAGATTGTGTTTTTTAGACTGGCTGCCACGAGCTGAAACGAATGCAGCCAAGAGCGAGCGTCTGTGACTTACGGTTCAAAAGTTATTCACAGAAACATGGTTCTGAACTTTGCTGCCAGCCGCGAAAGCGAAAATAACCAAGATCGAGCGTCTAGGATTTACTTGTCAAAAGCTCGCCTGGGAAACATCCAGAGAAGTCAAAGACAGTGCTTCTATACTAATTGCCAGGCGCTGAGACGAATGCCGCCAAGATCTAGCGTCTATGACTTACGGTTCAAGAATAAGCCTCAGAAACAGTGGGAAACAGTGCTTCTATACTAATTGCCAGGCGCTGAGACGAATGCCGCCAAGATCGAGCGTCTATGACACGGTTCAAGAATTAGCCTCAGAAACAGTGGTTCTGAACATGCTGCCAATAGCTCGCCTGGGAAACATCCAGAGAAGTCCAAGATTGTGTTTTTTAGACTGGCTGCCACGAGCTGAAACGAATGCAGCCAAGAGCGAGCGTCTGTGACTTACGGTTCAAAAGTTATTCACAGAAACATGGTTCTGAACTTTGCTGCCAGCCGCGAAAGCGAAAATAACCAAGATCGAGCGTCTAGGATTTACTTGTCAATAGCTCGCCTGGGAAACATCCAGAGAAGTCAAAGACAGTGCTTCTATACTAATTGCCAGGCGCTGAGACGAATGCCGCCAAGATCTAGCGTCTATGACTTACGGTTCAAGAATTAGCCTCAGAAACAGTGGGAAACAGTGCTTCTATACTAATTGCCAGGCGCTGAGACGAATGCCGCCAAGATCGAGCGTCTATGACTTACGGTTCAAGAATTAGCCTCAGAAACAGTGGTTCTGAACATGCTGCCAATAGCTCGCCTGGGAAACATCCAGAGAAGTCCAAGATTGTGTTTTTTAGACTGGCTGCCACGAGCTGAAACGAATGCAGCCAAGAGCGAGCGTCTGTGACTTACGGTTCAAAAGTTATTCACAGAAACATGGTTCTGAACTTTGCTGCCAGCCGCGAAAGCGAAAATAACCAAGATCGAGCGTCTAGGATTTACTTGTCAAAAGCTCGCCTGGGAAACATCCAGAGAAGTCAAAGACAGTGCTTCTATACTAATTGCCAGGCGCTGAGACGAATGCCGCCAAGATCTAGCGTCTATGACTTACGGTTCAAGAATTAGCCTCAGAAACAGTGGGAAACAGTGCTTCTATACTAATTGCCAGGCGCTGAGACGAATGCCGCCAAGATCGAGCGTCTATGACACGGTTCAAGAATTAGCCTCAGAAACAGTGGTTCTGAACATGCTGCCAATAGCTCGCCTGGGAAACATCCAGAGAAGTCCAAGATAGTGTTTTTTAGACTGGCTGCCACGAGCTGAAACGAATGCAGCCAAGAGCGAGCGTCTGTGACTTACGGTTCAAAAGTTATTCACAGAAACATGGTTCTGAACTTTGCTGCCAGCCGCGAAAGCGAAAATAACCAAGATCGAGCGTCTAGGATTTACTCGTCAATAGCTCGCCTGGGAAACATCCAGAGAAGTCAAAGACAGTGCTTCTATACTAATTGCCAGGTGCTGAGACGAATGCCGCCAAGATCTAGCGTCTATGACTTACGGTTCAAGAATTAGCCTCAGAAACAGTGGGAAACAGTGCTTCTATACTAATTGCCAGGCGCTGAGACGAATGCCGCCAAGATCGAGCGTCTATGACTTACGGTTCAAGAATTAGCCTCAGAAACAGTGGTTCTGAACATGCTGCCAATAGCTCGCCTGGGAAACATCCAGAGAAGTCCAAGATAGTGTTTTTTAGACTGGCTGCCACGAGCTGAAACGAATGCAGCCAAGAGCGAGCGTCTGTGACTTACGGTTCAAAAGTTATTCACAGAAACATGGTTCTGAACTTTGCTGCCAGCCGCGAAAGCGAAAATAACCAAGATCGAGCGTCTAGGATTTACTTGTCAATAGCTCGCCTGGGAAACATCCAGAGAAGTCAAAGACAGTGCTTCTATACTAATTGCCAGGCGCTGAGACGAATGCCGCCAAGATCTAGCGTCTATGACTTACGGTTCAAGAATTAGCCTCAGAAACAGTGGGAAACAGTGCTTCTATACTAATTGCCAGGCGCTGAGACGAATGCCGCCAAGATCGAGCGTCTATGACACGGTTCAAGAATTAGCCTCAGAAACAGTGGTTCTGAACATGCTGCCAATAGCTCGCCTGGGAAACATCCAGAGAAGTCCAAGATTGTGTTTTTTAGACTGGCTGCCACGAGCTGAAACGAATGCAGCCAAGAGCGAGCGTCTGTGACTTACGGTTCAAAAGTTATTCACAGAAACATGGTTCTGAACTTTGCTGCCAGCCGCGAAAGCGAAAATAACCAAGATCGAGCGTCTAGGATTTACTTGTCAATAGCTCGCCTGGGAAACATCCAGAGAAGTCAAAGACAGTGCTTCTATACTAATTGCCAGGCGCTGAGACGAATGCCGCCAAGATCTAGCGTCTATGACTTACGGTTCAAGAATTAGCCTCAGAAACAGTGGGAAACAGTGCTTCTATACTAATTGCCAGGCGCTGAGACGAATGCCGCCAAGATCGAGCGTCTATGACTTACGGTTCAAGAATTAGCCTCAGAAACAGTGGTTCTGAACATGCTGCCAATAGCTCGCCTGGGAAACATCCAGAGAAGTCCAAGATTGTGTTTTTTAGACTGGCTGCCACGAGCTGAAACGAATGCAGCCAAGAGCGAGCGTCAGTGACTTACGGTTCAAGAGTTATTCACAGAAACATGGTTCTGAACTTTGCTGCCAGCCGCGAAAGCGAAAATAACCAAGATCGAGCGTCTAGGATTTACTTGTCAATAGCTCGCCTGGGAAACATCCAGAGAAGTCAAAGACAGTGCTTCTATACTAATTGGCAGGCGCTGAGACGAATGCCGCCAAGATCTAGCGTCTATGACTTACGGTTCAAGAATTAGCCTCAGAAACAGTGGGAAACAGTGCTTCTATACTAATTGCCAGGCGCTGAGACGAATGCCGCAAAGATCGAGCGTCTATGACACGGTTCAAGAATTAGCCTCAGAAACAGTGGTTCTGAACATGCTGCCAATAGCTCGCCTGGGAAACATCCAGAGAAGTCCAAGATTGTGTTTTTTAGACTGGCTGCCACGAGCTGAAACGAATGCAGCCAAGAGCGAGCGTCTGTGACTTACGGTTCAAAAGTTATTCACAGAAACATGGTTCTGAACTTTGCTGCCAGCCGCGAAAGCGAAAATAACCAAGATCGAGCGTCTAGGATTTACTTGTCAATAGCTCGCCTGGGAAACATCCAGAGAAGTCAAAGACAGTGCTTCTATACTAATTGCCAGGTGCTGAGACGAATGCCGCCAAGATCTAGCGTCTATGACTTACGGTTCAAGAATTAGCCTCAGAAACAGTGGGAAACAGTGCTTCTATACTAATTGCCAGGCGCTGAGACGAATGCCGCCAAGATCGAGCGTCTATGACTTACGGTTCAAGAATTAGCCTCAGAAACAGTGGTTCTGAACATGCTGCCAATAGCTCGCCTGGGAAACATCCAGACAATTCCAAGATTGTGTTTTTTAGACTGGCTGCCACGAGCTGAAACGAATGCAGCCAAGAGCGAGCGTCAGTGACTTACGGTTCAAGAGTTATTCACAGAAACATGGTTCTGAACTTTGCTGCTAGCCGCGAAAGCGAAAATAACCAAGATCGAGCGTCTAGGATTTACTTGTCAATAGCTCGCCTGGGAAACATCCAGAGAAGTCAAAGACAGTGCTTCTATACTAATTGCCAGGCGCTGAGACGAATGCCGCCAAGATCTAGCGTCTATGACTTACGGTTCAAGAATTAGCCTCAGAAACAGTGGGAAACAGTGCTTCTATACTAATTGCCAGGCGCTGAGACGAATGCCGCCAAGATCGAGCGTCTATGACTTACGGTTCAAGAATTAGCCTCAGAAACAGTGGTTCTGAACATGCTGCCAATAGCTCGCCTGGGAAACATCCAGAGAAGTCCAAGATTGTGTTTTTTAGACTGGCTGCCACGAGCTGAAACGAATAAGGCCAAGAGCGAGCGTCAGTGACTTACGGTTCAAGAGTTATTCACAGAAACATGGTTCTGAACTTTGCTGCTAGCCGCGAAAGCGAAAATAACCAAGATCGAGCGTCTAGGATTTACTTGTCAATAGCTCGCCTGGGAAACATCCAGAGAAGTCAAAGACAGTGCTTCTATACTAATTGCCAGGCGCTGAGACGAATGCCGCCAAGATCTAGCGTCTATGACTTACGGTTCAAGAATTAGCCTCAGAAACAGTGGGAAACAGTGCTTCTATACTAATTGCCAGGCGCTGAGACGAATGCCGCCAAGATCTAGCGTCTATGACTTACGGTTCAAGAATTAGCCTCAGAAACAGTGGGAAACAGTGCTTCTATACTAATTGCCAGGCGCTGAGACGAATGCCGCCAAGATCGAGCGTCTATGACACGGTTCAAGAATTAGCCTCAGAAACAGTGGTTCTGAACATGCTGCCAATAGCTCGCCTGGGAAACATCCAGAGAAGTCCAAGATAGTGTTTTTTAGACTGGCTGCCACGAGCTGAAACGAATGCAGCCAAGAGCGAGCGTCTGTGACTTACGGTTCAAAAGTTATTCACAGAAACATGGTTCTGAACTTTGCTGCCAGCCGCGAAAGCGAAAATAACCAAGATCGAGCGTCTAGGATTTACTTGTCAATAGCTCGCCTGGGAAACATCCAGAGAAGTCAAAGACAGTGCTTCTATACTAATTGCCAGGTGCTGAGACGAATGCCGCCAAGATCTAGCGTCTATGACTTACGGTTCAAGAATTAGCCTCAGAAACAGTGGGAAACAGTGCTTCTATACTAATTGCCAGGCGCTGAGACGATTGCCGCCAAGATCGAGCGTCTATGACTTACGGTTCAAGAATTAGCCTCAGAAACAGTGGTTCTGAACATGCTGCCAATAGCTCGCCTGGGAAACATCCAGACAAGTCCAAGATTGTGTTTTTTAGACTGGCTGCCACGAGCTGAAACGAATGCAGCCAAGAGCGAGCGTCAGTGACTTACGGTTCAAGAGTTATTCACAGAAACATGGTTCTGAACTTTGCTGCTAGCCGCGAAAGCGAAAATAACCAAGATCGAGCGTCTAGGATTTACTTGTCAATAGCTCGCCTGGGAAACATCCAGAGAAGTCAAAGACAGTGCTTCTATACTAATTGCCAGGCGCTGAGACGAATGCCGCCAAGATCTAGCGTCTATGACTTACGGTTCAAGAATTAGCCTCAGAAACAGTGGGAAACAGTGCTTCTATACTAATTGCCAGGCGCTGAGACGAATGCCGCCAAGATCGAGCGTCTATGACTTACGGTTCAAGAATTAGCCTCAGAAACAGTGGTTCTGAACATGCTGCCAATAGCTCGCCTGGGAAACATCCAGAGAAGTCCAAGATTGTGTTTTTTAGACTGGCTGCCACGAGCTGAAACGAATGCAGCCAAGAGCGAGCGTCAGTGACTTACGGTTCAAGAGTTATTCACAGAAACATGGTTCTGAACTTTGCTGCTAGCCGCGAAAGCGAAAATAACCAAGATCGAGCGTCTAGGATTTACTTGTCAATAGCTCGCCTGGGAAACATCCAGAGAAGTCAAAGACAGTGCTTCTATACTAATTGCCAGGCGCTGAGACGAATGCCGCCAAGATCTAGCGTCTATGACTTACGGTTCAAGAATTAGCCTCAGAAACAGTGGGAAACAGTGCTTCTATACTAATTGCCAGGCGCTGAGACGAATGCCGCCAAGATCGAGCGTCTATGACACGGTTCAAGAATTAGCCTCAGAAACAGTGGTTCTGAACATGCTGCCAATAGCTCGCCTGGGAAACATCCAGAGAAGTCCAAGATAGTGTTTTTTAGACTGGCTGCCACGAGCTGAAACGAATGCAGCCAAGAGCGAGCGTCTGTGACTTACGGTTCAAAAGTTATTCACAGAAACATGGTTCTGAACTTTGCTGCCAGCCGCGAAAGCGAAAATAACCAAGATCGAGCGTCTAGGATTTACTTGTCAATAGCTCGCCTGGGAAACATCCAGAGAAGTCAAAGACAGTGCTTCTATACTAATTGCCAGGTGCTGAGACGAATGCCGCCAAGATCTAGCGTCTATGACTTACGGTTCAAGAATTAGCCTCAGAAACAGTGGGAAACAGTGCTTCTATACTAATTGCCAGGCGCTGAGACGAATGCCGCCAAGATCGAGCGTCTATGACACGGTTCAAGAATTAGCCTCAGAAACAGTGGTTCTGAACATGCTGCCAATAGCTCGCCTGGGAAACATCCAGAGAAGTCCAAGATAGTGTTTTTTAGACTGGCTGCCACGAGCTGAAACGAATGCAGCCAAGAGCGAGCGTCTGTGACTTACGGTTCAAAAGTTATTCACAGAAACATGGTTCTGAACTTTGCTGCCAGCCGCGAAAGCGAAAATAACCAAGATCGAGCGTCTAGGATTTACTTGTCAATAGCTCGCCTGGGAAACATCCAGAGAAGTCAAAGACAGTGCTTCTATACTAATTGCCAGGTGCTGAGACGAATGCCGCCAAGATCTAGCGTCTATGACTTACGGTTCAAGAATTAGCCTCAGAAACAGTGGGAAACAGTGCTTCTATACTAATTGCCAGGCGCTGAGACGAATGCCGCCAAGATCGAGCGTCTATGACTTACGGTTCAAGAATTAGCCTCAGAAACAGTGGTTCTGAACATGCTGCCAATAGCTCGCCTGGGAAACATCCAGACAAGTCCAAGATTGTGTTTTTTAGACTGGCTGCCACGAGCTGAAACGAATGCAGCCAAGAGCGAGCGTCAGTGACTTACGGTTCAAGAGTTATTCACAGAAACATGGTTGTGAACTTTGCTGCTAGCCGCGAAAGCGAAAATAACCAAGATCGAGCGTCTAGGATTTACTTGTCAATAGCTCGCCTGGGAAACATCCTGAGAAGTCAAAGACAGTGCTTCTATACTAATTGCCAGGCGCTGAGACGAATGCCGCCAAGATCTAGCGTCTATGACTTACGGTTCAAGAATTAGCCTCAGAAACAGTGGGAAACAGTGCTTCTATACTAATTGCCAGGCGCTGAGACGAATGCCGCCAAGATCGAGCGTCTATGACTTACGGTTCAAGAATTAGCCTCAGAAACAGTGGTTCTGAACATGCTGCCAATAGCTCGCCTGGGAAACATCCAGAGAAGTCCAAGATTGTGTTTTTTAGACTGGCTGCCACGAGCTGAAACGAATAAGGCCAAGAGCGAGCGTCAGTGACTTACGGTTCAAGAGTTATTCACAGAAACATGGTTCTGAACTTTGCTGCTAGCCGCGAAAGCGAAAATAACCAAGATCGAGCGTCTAGGATTTACTTGTCAATAGCTCGCCTGGGAAACATCCAGAGAAGTCAAAGACAGTGCTTCTATACTAATTGCCAGGCGCTGAGACGAATGCCGCCAAGATCTAGCGTCTATGACTTACGGTTCAAGAATTAGCCTCAGAAACAGTGGGAAACAGTGCTTCTATACTAATTGCCAGGCGCTGAGACGAATGCCGCCAAGATCGAGCGTCTATGACTTACGGTTCAAGAATTAGCCTCAGAAACAGTGGTTCTGAACATGCTGCCAATAGCTCGCCTGGGAAACATCCAGACAAGTCCAAGATTGTGTTTTTTAGACTGGCTGCCACGAGCTGAAACGAATGCAGCCAAGAGCTAGCGTCTGTGACTTACGGTTCAAAAGTTATTCTCAGAAACATGGTTCTGAACTTTGCTGCCAGCCGCGAAAGCGAAAATAACCAAGATCGAGCGTCTAGGATTTACTTGTAAATAGCTCGCCTGGGAAACATCCAGAGAAGTCAAAGACAGTGCTTCTATACTAATTGCCAGGCGCTGAGACGAATGCCGCCAAGATCTAGCGTCTATGACTTACGGTTCAAGAATTAGCCTCAGAAACAGTGGGAAACAGTGCTTCTATACTAATTGCCAGGCGCTGAGACGAATGCCGCCAAGATCGAGCGTCTATGACTTACGGTTCAAGAATTAGCCTCAGAAACAGTGGTTCTGAACATGCTGCCAATAGCTCGCCTGGGAAACATCCAGAGAAGTCCAAGATTGTGTTTTTTAGACTGGCTGCCACGAGCTGAAACGAATGCAGCCAAGAGCGAGCGTCAGTGACTTACGGTTCAAGAGTTATTCACAGAAACATGGTTCAGAACTTTGCTGCTAGCCGCGAAAGCGAAAATAACCAAGATCGAGCGTCTAGGATTTACTTGTCAATAGCTCGCCTGGGAAACATCCAGAGAAGTCAAAGACAGTGCTTCTATACTAATTGCCAGGCGCTGAGACGAATGCCGCCAAGATCTAGCGTCTATGACTTACGGTTCAAGAATTAGCCTCAGAAACAGTGGGAAACAGTGCTTCTATACTAATTGCCAGGCGCTGAGACGAATGCCGCCAAGATCGAGCGTCTATGACACGGTTCAAGAATTAGCCTCAGAAACAGTGGTTCTGAACATGCTGCCAATAGCTCGCCTGGGAAACATCCAGAGAAGTCCAAGATAGTGTTTTTTAGACTGGCTGCCACGAGCTGAAACGAATGCAGCCAAGAGCGAGCGTCTGTGACTTACGGTTCAAAAGTTATTCACAGAAACATGGTTCTGAACTTTGCTGCCAGCCGCGAAAGCGAAAATAACCAAGATCGAGCGTCTAGGATTTACTTGTCAATAGCTCGCCTGGGAAACATCCAGAGAAGTCAAAGACAGTGCTTCTATACTAATTGCCAGGCGCTGAGACGAATGCCGCCAAGATCTAGCGTCTATGACTTACGGTTCAAGAATTAGCCTCAGAAACAGTGGGAAACAGTGCTTCTATACTAATTGCCAGGCGCTGAGACGAATGCCGCCAAGATCGAGCGTCTATGACTTACGGTTCAAGAATTAGCCTCAGAAACAGTGGTTCTGAACATGCTGCCAATAGCTCGCCTGGGAAACATCCAGAGAAGTCCAAGATTGTGTTTTTTAGACTGGCTGCCACGAGCTGAAACGAATGCAGCCAAGAGCGAGCGTCAGTGACTTACGGTTCAAGAGTTATTCACAGAAACATGGTTCTGAACTTTGCTGCTAGCCGCGAAAGCGAAAATAACCAAGATCGAGCGTCTAGGATTTACTTGTCAATAGCTCGCCTGGGAAACATCCAGAGAAGTCAAAGACAGTGCTTCTATACTAATTGCCAGGCGCTGAGACGAATGCCGCCAAGATCTAGCGTCTATGACTTACGGTTCAAGAATTAGCCTCAGAAACAGTGGGAAACAGTGCTTCTATACTAATTGCCAGGCGCTGAGACGAATGCCGCCAAGATCGAGCGTCTATGACACGGTTCAAGAATTAGCCTCAGAAACAGTGGTTCTGAACATGCTGCCAATAGCTCGCCTGGGAAACATCCAGAGAAGTCCAAGATAGTGTTTTTTAGACTGGCTGCCACGAGCTGAAACGAATGCAGCCAAGAGCGAGCGTCTGTGACTTACGGTTCAAAAGTTATTCACAGAAACATGGTTCTGAACTTTGCTGCCAGCCGCGAAAGCGAAAATAACCAAGATCGAGCGTCTAGGATTTACTTGTCAATAGCTCGCCTGGGAAACATCCAGAGAAGTCAAAGACAGTGCTTCTATACTAATTGCCAGGCGCTGAGACGAATGCCGCCAAGATCTAGCGTCTATGACTTACGGTTCAAGAATTAGCCTCAGAAACAGTGGGAAACAGTGCTTCTATACTAATTGCCAGGCGCTGAGACGAATGCCGCCAAGATCGAGCGTCTATGACTTACGGTTCAAGAATTAGCCTCAGAAACAGTGGTTCTGAACATGCTGCCAATAGCTCGCCTGGGAAACATCCAGAGAAGTCCAAGATTGTGTTTTTTAGACTGGCTGCCACGAGCTGAAACGAATAAGGCCAAGAGCGAGCGTCAGTGACTTACGGTTCAAGAGTTATTCACAGAAACATGGTTCTGAACTTTGCTGCTAGCCGCGAAAGCGAAAATAACCAAGATCGAGCGTCTAGGATTTACTTGTCAATAGCTCGCCTGGGAAACATCCAGAGAAGTCAAAGACAGTGCTTCTATACTAATTGCCAGGCGCTGAGACGAATGCCGCCAAGATCTAGCGTCTATGACTTACGGTTCAAGAATTAGCCTCAGAAACAGTGGGAAACAGTGCTTCTATACTAATTGCCAGGCGCTGAGACGAATGCCGCCAAGATCGAGCGTCTATGACTTACGGTTCAAGAATTAGCCTCAGAAACAGTGGTTCTGAACATGCTGCCAATAGCTCGCCTGGGAAACATCCAGACAAGTCCAAGATTGTGTTTTTTAGACTGGCTGCCACGAGCTGAAACGAATGCAGCCAAGAGCTAGCGTCTGTGACTTACGGTTCAAAAGTTATTCTCAGAAACATGGTTCTGAACTTTGCTGCCAGCCGCGAAAGCGAAAATAACCAAGATCGAGCGTCTAGGATTTACTTGTCAATAGCTCGCCTGGGAAACATCCAGAGAAGTCAAAGACAGTGCTTCTATACTAATTGCCAGGCGCTGAGACGAATGCCGCCAAGATCTAGCGTCTATGACTTACGGTTCAAGAATTAGCCTCAGAAACAGTGGGAAACAGTGCTTCTATACTAATTGCCAGGCGCTGAGACGAATGCCGCCAAGATCGAGCGTCTATGACTTACGGTTCAAGAATTAGCCTCAGAAACAGTGGTTCTGAACATGCTGCCAATAGCTCGCCTGGGAAACATCCAGAGAAGTCCAAGATTGTGTTTTTTAGACTGGCTGCCACGAGCTGAAACGAATGCAGCCAAGAGCGAGCGTCAGTGACTTACGGTTCAAGAGTTATTCACAGAAACATGGTTCTGAACTTTGCTGCTAGCCGCGAAAGCGAAAATAACCAAGATCGAGCGTCTAGGATTTACTTGTCAATAGCTCGCCTGGGAAACATCCAGAGAAGTCAAAGACAGTGCTTCTATACTAATTGCCAGGCGCTGAGACGAATGCCGCCAAGATCTAGCGTCTATGACTTACGGTTCAAGAATTAGCCTCAGAAACAGTGGGAAACAGTGCTTCTATACTAATTGCCAGGCGCTGAGACGAATGCCGCCAAGATCGAGCGTCTATGACACGGTTCAAGAATTAGCCTCAGAAACAGTGGTTCTGAACATGCTGCCAATAGCTCGCCTGGGAAACATCCAGAGAAGTCCAAGATAGTGTTTTTTAGACTGGCTGCCACGAGCTGAAACGAATGCAGCCAAGAGCGAGCGTCTGTGACTTACGGTTCAAAAGTTATTCACAGAAACATGGTTCTGAACTTTGCTGCCAGCCGCGAAAGCGAAAATAACCAAGATCGAGCGTCTAGGATTTACTTGTCAATAGCTCGCCTGGGAAACATCCAGAGAAGTCAAAGACAGTGCTTCTATACTAATTGCCAGGTGCTGAGACGAATGCCGCCAAGATCTAGCGTCTATGACTTACGGTTCAAGAATTAGCCTCAGAAACAGTGGGAAACAGTGCTTCTATACTAATTGCCAGGCGCTGAGACGAATGCCGCCAAGATCGAGCGTCTATGACTTACGGTTCAAGAATTAGCCTCAGAAACAGTGGTTCTGAACATGCTGCCAATAGCTCGCCTGGGAAACATCCAGACAAGTCCAAGATTGTGTTTTTTAGACTGGCTGCCACGAGCTGAAACGAATGCAGCCAAGAGCGAGCGTCAGTGACTTACGGTTCAAGAGTTATTCACAGAAACATGGTTCTGAACTTTGCTGCTAGCCGCGAAAGCGAAAATAACCAAGATCGAGCGTCTAGGATTTACTTGTCAATAGCTCGCCTGGGAAACATCCAGAGAAGTCAAAGACAGTGCTTCTATACTAATTGCCAGGCGCTGAGACGAATGCCGCCAAGATCTAGCGTCTATGACTTACGGTTCAAGAATTAGCCTCAGAAACAGTGGGAAACAGTGCTTCTATACTAATTGCCAGGCGCTGAGACGAATGCCGCCAAGATCGAGCGTCTATGACTTACGGTTCAAGAATTAGCCTCAGAAACAGTGGTTCTGAACATGCTGCCAATAGCTCGCCTGGGAAACATCCAGAGAAGTCCAAGATTGTGTTTTTTAGACTGGCTGCCACGAGCTGAAACGAATGCAGCCAAGAGCGAGCGTCAGTGACTTACGGTTCAAGAGTTATTCACAGAAACATGGTTCTGAACTTTGCTGCTAGCCGCGAAAGCGAAAATAACCAAGATCGAGCGTCTAGGATTTACTTGTCAATAGCTCGCCTGGGAAACATCCAGAGAAGTCAAAGACAGTGCTTCTATACTAATTGCCAGGCGCTGAGACGAATGCCGCCAAGATCTAGCGTCTATGACTTACGGTTCAAGAATTAGCCTCAGAAACAGTGGGAAACAGTGCTTCTATACTAATTGCCAGGCGCTGAGACGAATGCCGCCAAGATCGAGCGTCTATGACACGGTTCAAGAATTAGCCTCAGAAACAGTGGTTCTGAACATGCTGCCAATAGCTCGCCTGGGAAACATCCAGAGAAGTCCAAGATAGTGTTTTTTAGACTGGCTGCCACGAGCTGAAACGAATGCAGCCAAGAGCGAGCGTCTGTGACTTACGGTTCAAAAGTTATTCACAGAAACATGGTTCTGAACTTTGCTGCCAGCCGCGAAAGCGAAAATAACCAAGATCGAGCGTCTAGGATTTACTTGTCAATAGCTCGCCTGGGAAACATCCAGAGAAGTCAAAGACAGTGCTTCTATACTAATTGCCAGGCGCTGAGACGAATGCCGCCAAGATCTAGCGTCTATGACTTACGGTTCAAGAATTAGCCTCAGAAACAGTGGGAAACAGTGCTTCTATACTAATTGCCAGGCGCTGAGACGAATGCCGCCAAGATCGAGCGTCTATGACTTACGGTTCAAGAATTAGCCTCAGAAACAGTGGTTCTGAACATGCTGCCAATAGCTCGCCTGGGAAACATCCAGAGAAGTCCAAGATTGTGTTTTTTAGACTGGCTGCCACGAGCTGAAACGAATAAGGCCAAGAGCGAGCGTCAGTGACTTACGGTTCAAGAGTTATTCACAGAAACATGGTTCTGAACTTTGCTGCTAGCCGCGAAAGCGAAAATAACCAAGATCGAGCGTCTAGGATTTACTTGTCAATAGCTCGCCTGGGAAACATCCAGAGAAGTCAAAGACAGTGCTTCTATACTAATTGCCAGGCGCTGAGACGAATGCCGCCAAGATCTAGCGTCTATGACTTACGGTTCAAGAATTAGCCTCAGAAACAGTGGTTCTGAACATGCTGCCAATAGCTCGCCTGGGAAACATCCAGACAAGTCCAAGATTGTGTTTTTTAGACTGGCTGCCACGAGCTGAAACGAATGCAGCCAAGAGCTAGCGTCTGTGACTTACGGTTCAAAAGTTATTCTCAGAAACATGGTTCTGAACTTTGCTGCCAGCCGCGAAAGCGAAAATAACCAAGATCGAGCGTCTAGGATTTACTTGTCAATAGCTCGCCTGGGAAACATCCAGAGAAGTCAAAGACAGTGCTTCTATACTAATTGCCAGGCGCTGAGACGAATGCCGCCAAGATCTAGCGTCTATGACTTACGGTTCAAGAATTAGCCTCAGAAACAGTGGGAAACAGTGCTTCTATACTAATTGCCAGGCGCTGAGACGAATGCCGCCAAGATCGAGCGTCTATGACTTACGGTTCAAGAATTAGCCTCAGAAACAGTGGTTCTGAACATGCTGCCAATAGCTCGACTGGGAAACATCCAGAGAAGTCCAAGATTGTGTTTTTTAGACTGGCTGCCACGAGCTGAAACGAATGCAGCCAAGAGCGAGCGTCAGTGACTTACGGTTCAAGAGTTATTCACAGAAACATGGTTCTGAACTTTGCTGCTAGCCGCGAAAGCGAAAATAACCAAGATCGAGCGTCTAGGATTTACTTGTCAATAGCTCGCCTGGGAAACATCCAGAGAAGTCAAAGACAGTGCTTCTATACTAATTGCCAGGCGCTGAGACGAATGCCGCCAAGATCTAGCGTCTATGACTTACGGTTCAAGAATTAGCCTCAGAAACAGTGGGAAACAGTGCTTCTATACTAATTGCCAGGCGCTGAGACGAATGCCGCCAAGATCGAGCGTCTATGACACGGTTCAAGAATTAGCCTCAGAAACAGTGGTTCTGAACATGCTGCCAATAGCTCGCCTGGGAAACATCCAGAGAAGTCCAAGATAGTGTTTTTTAGACTGGCTGCCACGAGCTGAAACGAATGCAGCCAAGAGCGAGCGTCTGTGACTTACGGTTCAAAAGTTATTCACAGAAACATGGTTCTGAACTTTGCTGCCAGCCGCGAAAGCGAAAATAACCAAGATCGAGCGTCTAGGATTTACTTGTCAATAGCTCGCCTGGGAAACATCCAGAGAAGTCAAAGACAGTGCTTCTATACTAATTGCCAGGTGCTGAGACGAATGCCGCCAAGATCTAGCGTCTATGACTTACGGTTCAAGAATTAGCCTCAGAAACAGTGGGAAACAGTGCTTCTATACTAATTGCCAGGCGCTGAGACGAATGCCGCCAAGATCGAGCGTCTATGACTTACGGTTCAAGAATTAGCCTCAGAAACAGTGGTTCTGAACATGCTGCCAATAGCTCGCCTGGGAAACATCCAGACAAGTCCAAGATTGTGTTTTTTAGACTGGCTGCCACGAGCTGAAACGAATGCAGCCAAGAGCGAGCGTCAGTGACTTACGGTTCAAGAGTTATTCACAGAAACATGGTTCTGAACTTTGCTGCTAGCCGCGAAAGCGAAAATAACCAAGATCGAGCGTCTAGGATTTACTTGTCAATAGCTCGCCTGGGAAACATCCAGAGAAGTCAAAGACAGTGCTTCTATACTAATTGCCAGGCGCTGAGACGAATGCCGCCAAGATCTAGCGTCTATGACTTACGGTTCAAGAATTAGCCTCAGAAACAGTGGGAAACAGTGCTTCTATACTAATTGCCAGGCGCTGAGACGAATGCCGCCAAGATCGAGCGTCTATGACTTACGGTTCAAGAATTAGCCTCAGAAACAGTGGTTCTGAACATGCTGCCAATAGCTCGCCTGGGAAACATCCAGAGAAGTCCAAGATTGTGTTTTTTAGACTGGCTGCCACGAGCTGAAACGAATGCAGCCAAGAGCGAGCGTCAGTGACTTACGGTTCAAGAGTTATTCACAGAAACATGGTTCTGAACTTTGCTGCTAGCCGCGAAAGCGAAAATAACCAAGATCGAGGGTCTAGGATTTACTTGTCAATAGCTCGCCTGGGAAACATCCAGAGAAGTCAAAGACAGTGCTTCTATACTAATTGCCAGGCGCTGAGACGAATGCCGCCAAGATCTAGCGTCTATGACTTACGGTTCAAGAATTAGCCTCAGAAACAGTGGGAAACAGTGCTTCTATACTAATTGCCAGGCGCTGAGACGAATGCCGCCAAGATCGAGCGTCTATGACACGGTTCAAGAATTAGCCTCAGAAACAGTGGTTCTGAACATGCTGCCAATAGCTCGCCTGGGAAACATCCAGATAAGTCCAAGATAGTGTTTTTTAGACTGGCTGCCACGAGCTGAAACGAATGCAGCCAAGAGCGAGCGTCTGTGACTTACGGTTCAAGAGTTATTCACAGAAACATGGTTCTGAACTTTGCTGCTAGCCGCGAAAGCGAAAATAACCAAGATCGAGCGTCTAGGATTTACTTGTCAATATCTCGCCTGGGAAACATCCAGAGAAGTCAAAGACAGTGCTTCTATACTAATTGCCAGGCGCTGAGACGAATGCCGCCAAGATCTAGCGTCTATGACTTACGGTTCAAGAATTAGCCTCAGAAACAGTGGGAAACAGTGCTTCTATACTAATTGCCAGGCGCTGAGACGAATGCCGCCAAGATCGAGCGTCTATGACTTACGGTTCAAGAATTAGCCTCAGAAACAGTGGTTCTGAACATGCTGCCAATAGCTCGCCTGGGAAACATCCAGAGAAGTCCAAGATTGTGTTTTTTAGACTGGCTGCCACGAGCTGAAACGAATGCAGCCAAGAGCGAGCGTCAGTGACTTACGGTTCAAGAGTTATTCACAGAAACATGGTTCTGAACTTTGCTGCTAGCCGCGAAAGCGAAAATAACCAAGATCGAGCGTCTAGGATTTACTTGTCAATAGCTCGCCTGGGAAACATCCAGAGAAGTCAAAGACAGTGCTTCTATACTAATTGCCAGGCGCTGAGACGAATGCCGCCAAGATCTAGCGTCTATGACTTACGGTTCAAGAATTAGCCTCAGAAACAGTGGGAAACAGTGCTTCTATACTAATTGCCAGGCGCTGAGACGAATGCCGCCAAGATCGAGCGTCTATGACTTACGGTTCAAGAATTAGCCTCAGAAACAGTGGTTCTGAACATGCTGCCAATAGCTCGCCTGGGAAACATCCAGAGAAGTCCAAGATTGTGTTTTTTAGACTGGCTGCCACGAGCTGAAACGAATGCAGCCAAGAGCGAGCGTCAGTGACTTACGGTTCAAGAGTTATTCACAGAAACATGGTTCTGAACTTTGCTGCTAGCCGCGAAAGCGAAAATAACCAAGATCGAGCGTCTAGGATTTACTTGTCAATAGCTCGCCTGGGAAACATCCAGAGAAGTCAAAGACAGTGCTTCTATACTAATTGCCAGGCGCTGAGACGAATGCCGCCAAGATCTAGCGTCTATGACTTACGGTTCAAGAATTAGCCTCAGAAACAGTGGGAAACAGTGCTTCTATACTAATTGCCAGGCGCTGAGACGAATGCCGCCAAGATCGAGCGTCTATGACACGGTTCAAGAATTAGCCTCAGAAACAGTGGTTCTGAACATGCTGCCAATAGCTCGCCTGGGAAACATCCAGAGAAGTCCAAGATAGTGTTTTTTAGACTGGCTGCCACGAGCTGAAACGAATGCAGCCAAGAGCGAGCGTCTGTGACTTACGGTTCAAAAGTTATTCACAGAAACATGGTTCTGAACTTTGCTGCCAGCCGCGAAAGCGAAAATAACCAAGATCGAGCGTCTAGGATTTACTTGTCAATAGCTCGCCTGGGAAACATCCAGAGAAGTCAAAGACAGTGCTTCTATACTAATTGCCAGGTGCTGAGACGAATGCCGCCAAGATCTAGCGTCTATGACTTACGGTTCAAGAATTAGCCTCAGAAACAGTGGGAAACAGTGCTTCTATACTAATTGCCAGGCGCTGAGACGAATGCCGCCAAGATCGAGCGTCTATGACTTACGGTTCAAGAATTAGCCTCAGAAACAGTGGTTCTGAACATGCTGCCAATAGCTCGCCTGGGAAACATCCAGACAAGTCCAAGATTGTGTTTTTTAGACTGGCTGCCACGAGCTGAAACGAATAAGGCCAAGAGCGAGCGTCAGTGACTTACGGTTCAAGAGTTATTCACAGAAACATGGTTCTGAACTTTGCTGCTAGCCGCGAAAGCGAAAATAACCAAGATCGAGCGTCTAGGATTTACTTGTCAATAGCTCGCCTGGGAAACATCCAGAGAAGTCAAAGACAGTGCTTCTAAACTAATTGCCAGGCGCTGAGACGAATGCCGCCAAGATCTAGCGTCTATGACTTACGGTTCAAGAATTAGCCTCAGAAACAGTGGGAAACAGTGCTTCTATACTAATTGCCAGGCGCTGAGACGAATGCCGCCAAGATCGAGCGTCTATGACTTACGGTTCAAGAATTAGCCTCAGAAACAGTGGTTCTGAACATGCTGCCAATAGCTCGCCTGGGAAACATCCAGACAAGTCCAAGATTGTGTTTTTTAGACTGGCTGCCACGAGCTGAAACGAATGCAGCCAAGAGCTAGCGTCTGTGACTTACGGTTCAAAAGTTATTCTCAGAAACATGGTTCTGAACTTTGCTGCCAGCCGCGAAAGCGAAAATAACCAAGATCGAGCGTCTAGGATTTACTTGTCAATAGCTCGCCTGGGAAACATCCAGAGAAGTCAAAGACAGTGCTTCTATACTAATTGCCAGGCGCTGAGACGAATGCCGCCAAGATCTAGCGTCTATGACTTACGGTTCAAGAATTAGCCTCAGAAACAGTGGGAAACAGTGCTTCTATACTAATTGCCAGGCGCTGAGACGAATGCCGCCAAGATCGAGCGTCTATGACTTACGGTTCAAGAATTAGCCTCAGAAACAGTGGTTCTGAACATGCTGCCAATAGCTCGCCTGGGAAACATCCAGACAAGTCCAAGATTGTGTTTTTTAGACTGGCTGCCACGAGCTGAAACGAATGCAGCCAAGAGCGAGCGTCAGTGACTTACGGTTCAAGAGTTATTCACAGAAACATGTTCTGAACTTTGCTGCTAGCCGCGAAAGCGAAAATAACCAAGATCGAGCGTCTAGGATTTACTTGTCAATAGCTCGCCTGGGAAACATCCAGAGAAGTCAAAGACAGTGCTTCTATACTAATTGCCAGGCGCTGAGACGAATGCCGCCAAGATCTAGCGTCTATGACTTACGGTTCAAGAATTAGCTTCAGAAACAGTGGGAAACAGTGCTTCTATACTAATTGCCAGGCGCTGAGACGAATGCCGCCAAGATCGAGCGTCTATGACACGGTTCAAGAATTAGCCTCAGAAACAGTGGTTCTGAACATGCTGCCAATAGCTCGCCTGGGAAACATCCAGAGAAGTCCAAGATAGTGTTTTTTAGACTGGCTGCCACGAGCTGAAACGAATGCAGCCAAGAGCGAGCGTCTGTGACTTACGGTTCAAAAGTTATTCACAGAAACATGGTTCTGAACTTTGCTGCCAGCCGCGAAAGCGAAAATAACCAAGATCGAGCGTCTAGGATTTACTTGTCAATAGCTCGCCTGGGAAACATCCAGAGAAGTCAAAGACAGTGCTTCTATACTAATTGCCAGGCGCTGAGACGAATGCCGCCAAGATCTAGCGTCTATGACTTACGGTTCAAGAATTAGCCTCAGAAACAGTGTGAAACAGTGCTTCTATACTAATTGCCAGGCGCTGAGACGAATGCCGCCAAGATCGAGCGTCTATGACACGGTTCAAGAATTAGCCTCAGAAACAGTGGTTCTGAACATGCTGCCAATAGCTCGCCTGGGAAACATCCAGAGAAGTCCAAGATAGTGTTTTTTAGACTGGCTGCCACGAGCTGAAACGAATGCAGCCAAGAGCGAGCGTCTGTGACTTACGGTTCAAAAGTTATTCACAGAAACATGGTTCTGAACTTTGCTGCCAGCCGCGAAAGCGAAAATAACCAAGATCGAGCGTCTAGGATTTACTTGTCAATAGCTCGCCTGGGAAACATCCAGAGAAGTCAAAGACAGTGCTTCTATACTAATTGCCAGGCGCTGAGACGAATGCCGCCAAGATCTAGCGTCTATGACTTACGGTTCAAGAATTAGCCTCAGAAACAGTGGGAAACAGTGCTTCTATACTAATTGCCAGGCGCTGAGACGAATGCCGCCAAGATCGAGCGTCTATGACACGGTTCAAGAATTAGCCTCAGAAACAGTGGTTCTGAACATGCTGCCAATAGCTCGCCTGGGAAACATCCAGAGAAGTCCAAGATAGTGTTTTTTAGACTGGCTGCCACGAGCTGAAACGAATGCAGCCAAGAGCGAGCGTCTGTGACTTACGGTTCAAAAGTTATTCACAGAAACATGGTTCTGAACTTTGCTGCCAGCCGCGAAAGCGAAAATAACCAAGATCGAGCGTCTAGGATTTACTTGTCAATAGCTCGCCTGGGAAACATCCAGAGAAGTCAAAGACAGTGCTTCTATACTAATTGCCAGGCGCTGAGACGAATGCCGCCAAGATCTAGCGTCTATGACTTACGGTTCAAGAATTAGCCTCAGAAACAGTGGGAAACAGTGCTTCTATACTAATTGCCAGGCGCTGAGACGAATGCCGCCAAGATCGAGCGTCTATGACTTACGGTTCAAGAATTAGCCTCAGAAACAGTGGTTCTGAACATGCTGCCAATAGCTCGCCTGGGAAACATCCAGAGAAGTCCAAGATTGTGTTTTTTAGACTGGCTGCCACGAGCTGAAACGAATGCAGCCAAGAGCGAGCGTCAGTGACTTACGGTTCAAGAGTTATTCACAGAAACATGGTTCTGAACTTTGCTGCTAGCCGCGAAAGCGAAAATAACCAAGATCGAGCGTCTAGGATTTACTTGTCAATAGCTCGCCTGGGAAACATCCAGAGAAGTCAAAGACAGTGCTTCTATACTAATTGCCAGGCGCTGAGACGAATGCCGCCAAGATCTAGCGTCTATGACTTACGGTTCAAGAATTAGCCTCAGAAACAGTGGGAAACAGTGCTTCTATACTAATTGCCAGGCGCTGAGACGAATGCCGCCAAGATCGAGCGTCTATGACTTACGGTTCAAGAATTAGCCTCAGAAACAGTGGTTCTGAACATGCTGCCAATAGCTCGCCTGGGAAACATCCAGAGAAGTCCAAGATTGTGTTTTTTAGACTGGCTGCCACGAGCTGAAACGAATGCAGCCAAGAGCGAGCGTCAGTGACTTACGGTTCAAGAGTTATTCACAGAAACATGGTTCTGAACTTTGCTGCTAGCCGCGAAAGCGAAAATAACCAAGATCGAGCGTCTAGGATTTACTTGTCAATAGCTCGCCTGGGAAACATCCAGAGAAGTCAAAGACAGTGCTTCTATACTAATTGCCAGGCGCTGAGACGAATGCCGCCAAGATCTAGCGTCTATGACTTACGGTTCAAGAATTAGCCTCAGAAACAGTGGGAAACAGTGCTTCTATACTAATTGCCAGGCGCTGAGACGAATGCCGCCAAGATCGAGCGTCTATGACACGGTTCAAGAATTAGCCTCAGAAACAGTGGTTCTGAACATGCTGCCAATAGCTCGCCTGGGAAACATCCAGAGAAGTCCAAGATAGTGTTTTTTAGACTGGCTGCCACGAGCTGAAACGAATGCAGCCAAGAGCGAGCGTCTGTGACTTACGGTTCAAAAGTTATTCACAGAAACATGGTTCTGAACTTTGCTGCCAGCCGCGAAAGCGAAAATAACCAAGATCGAGCGTCTAGGATTTACTTGTCAATAGCTCGCCTGGGAAACATCCAGAGAAGTCAAAGACAGTGCTTCTATACTAATTGCCAGGTGCTGAGACGAATGCCGCCAAGATCTAGCGTCTATGACTTACGGTTCAAGAATTAGCCTCAGAAACAGTGGGAAACAGTGCTTCTATACTAATTGCCAGGCGCTGAGACGAATGCCGCCAAGATCGAGCGTCTATGACTTACGGTTCAAGAATTAGCCTCAGAAACAGTGGTTCTGAACATGCTGCCAATAGCTCGCCTGGGAAACATCCAGACAAGTCCAAGATTGTGTTTTTTAGACTGGCTGCCACGAGCTGAAACGAATAAGGCCAAGAGCGAGCGTCAGTGACTTACGGTTCAAGAGTTATTCACAGAAACATGGTTCTGAACTTTGCTGCTAGCCGCGAAAGCGAAAATAACCAAGATCGAGCGTCTAGGATTTACTTGTCAATAGCTCGCCTGGGAAACATCCAGAGAAGTCAAAGACAGTGCTTCTAAACTAATTGCCAGGCGCTGAGACGAATGCCGCCAAGATCTAGCGTCTATGACTTACGGTTCAAGAATTAGCCTCAGAAACAGTGGGAAACAGTGCTTCTATACTAATTGCCAGGCGCTGAGACGAATGCCGCCAAGATCGAGCGTCTATGACACGGTTCAAGAATTAGCCTCAGAAACAGTGGTTCTGAACATGCTGCCAATAGCTCGCCTGGGAAACATCCAGAGAAGTCCAAGATAGTGTTTTTTAGACTGGCTGCCACGAGCTGAAACGAATGCAGCCAAGAGCGAGCGTCTGTGACTTACGGTTCAAAAGTTATTCACAGAAACATGGTTCTGAACTTTGCTGCCAGCCGCGAAAGCGAAAATAACCAAGATCGAGCGTCTAGGATTTACTTGTCAAAAGCTCGCCTGGGAAACATCCAGAGAAGTCAAAGACAGTGCTTCTATACTAATTGCCAGGCGCTGAGACGAATGCCGCCAAGATCTAGCGTCTATGACTTACGGTTCAAGAATTAGCCTCAGAAACAGTGGGAAACAGTGCTTCTATACTAATTGCCAGGCGCTGAGACGAATGCCGCCAAGATCGAGCGTCTATGACTTACGGTTCAAGAATTAGCCTCAGAAACAGTGGTTCTGAACATGCTGCCAATAGCTCGCCTGGGAAACATCCAGAGAAGTCCAAGATTGTGTTTTTTAGACTGACTGCCACGAGCTGAAACGAATGCAGCCAAGAGCGAGCGTCTGTGACTTACGGTTCAAAAGTCATTCACAGAAACATGGTTCTGAACTTTGCTGCCAGCCGCGAAAGCGAAAATAACCAAGATCGAGCGTCTAGGATTTACTTGTCAAAAGCTCGCCTGGGAAACATCCAGAGAAGTCAAAGACAGTGCTTCTATACTAATTGCCAGGCGCTGAGACGAATGCCGCCAAGATCTAGCGTCTATGACTTACGGTTCAAGAATTAGCCTCAGAAACAGTGGGAAACAGTGCTTCTATACTAATTGCCAGGCGCTGAGACGAATGCCGCCAAGATCGAGCGTCTATGACACGGTTCAAGAATTAGCCTCAGAAAGAGTGGTTCTGAACATGCTGCCAATAGCTCGCCTGGGAAACATCCAGAGAAGTCCAAGATAGTGTTTTTTAGACTGGCTGCCACGAGCTGAAACGAATGCAGCCAAGAGCGAGCGTCTGTGACTTACGGTTCAAAAGTTATTCACAGAAACATGGTTCTGAACTTTGCTGCCAGCCGCGAAAGCGAAAATAACCAAGATCGAGCGTCTAGGATTTACTTGTCAAAAGCTCGCCTGGGAAACATCCAGAGAAGTCAAAGACAGTGCTTCTATACTAATTGCCAGGCGCTGAGACGAATGCCGCCAAGGTCTAGCGTCTATGACTTACGGTTCAAGAATTAGCCTCAGAAACAGTGGGAAACAGTGCTTCTATACTAATTGCCAGGCGCTGAGACGAATGCCGCCAAGATCGAGCGTCTATGACACGGTTCAAGAATTAGCCTCAGAAACAGTGGTTCTGAACATGCTGCCAATAGCTCGCCTGGGAAACATCCAGAGAAGTCCAAGATTGTGTTTTTTAGACTGGCTGCCACGAGCTGAAACGAATGCAGCCAAGAGCGAGCGTCTGTGACTTACGGTTCAAAAGTTATTCACAGAAACATGGTTCTGAACTTTGCTGCCAGCCGCGAAAGCGAAAATAACCAAGATCGAGCGTCTAGGATTTACTTGTCAATAGCTCGCCTGGGAAACATCCAGAGAAGTCAAAGACAGTGCTTCTATACTAATTGCCAGGCGCTGAGACGAATGCCGCCAAGGTCTAGCGTCTATGACTTACGGTTCAAGAATTAGCCTCAGAAACAGTGGGAAACAGTGCTTCTATACTAATTGCCAGGCGCTGAGACGAATGCCGCCAAGATCGAGCGTCTATGACACGGTTCAAGAATTAGCCTCAGAAACAGTGGTTCTGAACATGCTGCCAATAGCTCGCCTGGGAAACATCCAGAGAAGTCCAAGATTGTGTTTTTTAGACTGGCTGCCACGAGCTGAAACGAATGCAGCCAAGAGCGAGCGTCTGTGACTTACGGTTCAAAAGTTATTCACAGAAACATGGTTCTGAACTTTGCTGCCAGCCGCGAAAGCGAAAATAACCAAGATCGAGCGTCTAGGATTTACTTGTCAATAGCTCGCCTGGGAAACATCCAGAGAAGTCAAAGACAGTGCTTCTATACTAATTGCCAGGCGCTGAGACGAATGCCGCCAAGGTCTAGCGTCTATGACTTACGGTTCAAGAATTAGCCTCAGAAACAGTGGGAAACAGTGCTTCTATACTAATTGCCAGGCGCTGAGACGAATGCCGCCAAGATCGAGCGTCTATGACACGGTTCAAGAATTAGCCTCAGAAAGAGTGGTTCTGAACATGCTGCCAATAGCTCGCCTGGGAAACATCCAGAGAAGTCCAAGATAGTGTTTTTTAGACTGGCTGCCACGAGCTGAAACGAATGCAGCCAAGAGCGAGCGTCTGTGACTTACGGTTCAAAAGTTATTCACAGAAACATGGTTCTGAACTTTGCTGCCAGCCGCGAAAGCGAAAATAACCAAGATCGAGCGTCTAGGATTTACTTGTCAAAAGCTCGCCTGGGAAACATCCAGAGAAGTCAAAGACAGTGCTTCTATACTAATTGCCAGGCGCTGAGACGAATGCCGCCAAGGTCTAGCGTCTATGACTTACGGTTCAAGAATTAGCCTCAGAAACAGTGGGAAACAGTGCTTCTATACTAATTGCCAGGCGCTGAGACGAATGCCGCCAAGATCGAGCGTCTATGACACGGTTCAAGAATTAGCCTCAGAAACAGTGGTTCTGAACATGCTGCCAATAGCTCGCCTGGGAAACATCCAGAGAAGTCCAAGATTGTGTTTTTTAGACTGGCTGCCACGAGCTGAAACGAATGCAGCCAAGAGCGAGCGTCTGTGACTTACGGTTCAAAAGTTATTCACAGAAACATGGTTCTGAACTTTGCTGCCAGCCGCGAAAGCGAAAATAACCAAGATCGAGCGTCTAGGATTTACTTGTCAATAGCTCGCCTGGGAAACATCCAGAGAAGTCAAAGACAGTGCTTCTATACTAATTGCCAGGCGCTGAGACGAATGCCGCCAAGGTCTAGCGTCTATGACTTACGGTTCAAGAATTAGCCTCAGAAACAGTGGGAAACAGTGCTTCTATACTAATTGCCAGGCGCTGAGACGAATGCCGCCAAGATCGAGCGTCTATGACACGGTTCAAGAATTAGCCTCAGAAACAGTGGTTCTGAACATGCTGCCAATAGCTCGCCTGGGAAACATCCAGAGAAGTCCAAGATTGTGTTTTTTAGACTGGCTGCCACGAGCTGAAACGAATGCAGCCAAGAGCGAGCGTCTGTGACTTACGGTTCAAAAGTTATTCACAGAAACATGGTTCTGAACTTTGCTGCCAGCCGCGAAAGCGAAAATAACCAAGATCGAGCGTCTAGGATTTACTTGTCAATAGCTCGCCTGGGAAACATCCAGAGAAGTCAAAGACAGTGCTTCTATACTAATTGCCAGGCGCTGAGACGAATGCCGCCAAGATCTAGCGTCTATGACTTACGGTTCAAGAATTAGCCTCAGAAACAGTGGGAAACAGTGCTTCTATACTAATTGCCAGGCGCTGAGACGAATGCCGCCAAGATCGAGCGTCTATGACTTACGGTTCAAGAATTAGCCTCAGAAACAGTGGTTCTGAACATGCTGCCAATAGCTCGCCTGGGAAACATCCAGAGAAGTCCAAGATTGTGTTTTTTAGACTGGCTGCCACGAGCTGAAACGAATGCAGCCAAGAGCGAGCGTCTGTGACTTACGGTTCAAAAGTTATTCACAGAAACATGGTTCTGAACTTTGCTGCCAGCCGCGAAAGCGAAAATAACCAAGATCGAGCGTCTAGGATTTACTTGTCAAAAGCTCGCCTGGGAAACATCCAGAGAAGTCAAAGACAGTGCTTCTATACTAATTGCCAGGCGCTGAGACGAATGCCGCCAAGATCTAGCGTCTATGACTTACGGTTCAAGAATTAGCCTCAGAAACAGTGGGAAACAGTGCTTCTATACTAATTGCCAGGCGCTGAGACGAATGCCGCCAAGATCGAGCGTCTATGACACGGTTCAAGAATTAGCCTCAGAAACAGTGGTTCTGAACATGCTGCCAATAGCTCGCCTGGGAAACATCCAGAGAAGTCCAAGATTGTGTTTTTTAGACTGGCTGCCACGAGCTGAAACGAATGCAGCCAAGAGCGAGCGTCTGTGACTTACGGTTCAAAAGTTATTCACAGAAACATGGTTCTGAACTTTGCTGCCAGCCGCGAAAGCGAAAATAACCAAGATCGAGCGTCTAGGATTTACTTGTCAATAGCTCGCCTGGGAAACATCCAGAGAAGTCAAAGACAGTGCTTCTATACTAATTGCCAGGCGCTGAGACGAATGCCGCCAAGATCTAGCGTCTATGACTTACGGTTCAAGAATTAGCCTCAGAAACAGTGGGAAACAGTGCTTCTATACTAATTGCCAGGCGCTGAGACGAATGCCGCCAAGATCGAGCGTCTATGACTTACGGTTCAAGAATTAGCCTCAGAAACAGTGGTTCTGAACATGCTGCCAATAGCTCGCCTGGGAAACATCCAGAGAAGTCCAAGATTGTGTTTTTTAGACTGGCTGCCACGAGCTGAAACGAATGCAGCCAAGAGCGAGCGTCTGTGACTTACGGTTCAAAAGTTATTCACAGAAACATGGTTCTGAACTTTGCTGCCAGCCGCGAAAGCGAAAATAACCAAGATCGAGCGTCTAGGATTTACTTGTCAAAAGCTCGCCTGGGAAACATCCAGAGAAGTCAAAGACAGTGCTTCTATACTAATTGCCAGGCGCTGAGACGAATGCCGCCAAGATCTAGCGTCTATGACTTACGGTTCAAGAATTAGCCTCAGAAACAGTGGGAAACAGTGCTTCTATACTAATTGCCAGGCGCTGAGACGAATGCCGCCAAGATCGAGCGTCTATGACACGGTTCAAGAATTAGCCTCAGAAACAGTGGTTCTGAACATGCTGCCAATAGCTCGCCTGGGAAACATCCAGAGAAGTCCAAGATAGTGTTTTTTAGACTGGCTGCCACGAGCTGAAACGAATGCAGCCAAGAGCGAGCGTCTGTGACTTACGGTTCAAAAGTTATTCACAGAAACATGGTTCTGAACTTTGCTGCCAGCCGCGAAAGCGAAAATAACCAAGATCGAGCGTCTAGGATTTACTCGTCAATAGCTCGCCTGGGAAACATCCAGAGAAGTCAAAGACAGTGCTTCTATACTAATTGCCAGGTGCTGAGACGAATGCCGCCAAGATCTAGCGTCTATGACTTACGGTTCAAGAATTAGCCTCAGAAACAGTGGGAAACAGTGCTTCTATACTAATTGCCAGGCGCTGAGACGAATGCCGCCAAGATCGAGCGTCTATGACTTACGGTTCAAGAATTAGCCTCAGAAACAGTGGTTCTGAACATGCTGCCAATAGCTCGCCTGGGAAACATCCAGAGAAGTCCAAGATAGTGTTTTTTAGACTGGCTGCCACGAGCTGAAACGAATGCAGCCAAGAGCGAGCGTCTGTGACTTACGGTTCAAAAGTTATTCACAGAAACATGGTTCTGAACTTTGCTGCCAGCCGCGAAAGCGAAAATAACCAAGATCGAGCGTCTAGGATTTACTTGTCAATAGCTCGCCTGGGAAACATCCAGAGAAGTCAAAGACAGTGCTTCTATACTAATTGCCAGGCGCTGAGACGAATGCCGCCAAGATCTAGCGTCTATGACTTACGGTTCAAGAATTAGCCTCAGAAACAGTGGGAAACAGTGCTTCTATACTAATTGCCAGGCGCTGAGACGAATGCCGCCAAGATCGAGCGTCTATGACACGGTTCAAGAATTAGCCTCAGAAACAGTGGTTCTGAACATGCTGCCAATAGCTCGCCTGGGAAACATCCAGAGAAGTCCAAGATTGTGTTTTTTAGACTGGCTGCCACGAGCTGAAACGAATGCAGCCAAGAGCGAGCGTCTGTGACTTACGGTTCAAAAGTTATTCACAGAAACATGGTTCTGAACTTTGCTGCCAGCCGCGAAAGCGAAAATAACCAAGATCGAGCGTCTAGGATTTACTTGTCAATAGCTCGCCTGGGAAACATCCAGAGAAGTCAAAGACAGTGCTTCTATACTAATTGCCAGGCGCTGAGACGAATGCCGCCAAGATCTAGCGTCTATGACTTACGGTTCAAGAATTAGCCTCAGAAACAGTGGGAAACAGTGCTTCTATACTAATTGCCAGGCGCTGAGACGAATGCCGCCAAGATCGAGCGTCTATGACTTACGGTTCAAGAATTAGCCTCAGAAACAGTGGTTCTGAACATGCTGCCAATAGCTCGCCTGGGAAACATCCAGAGAAGTCCAAGATTGTGTTTTTTAGACTGGCTGCCACGAGCTGAAACGAATGCAGCCAAGAGCGAGCGTCAGTGACTTACGGTTCAAGAGTTATTCACAGAAACATGGTTCTGAACTTTGCTGCCAGCCGCGAAAGCGAAAATAACCAAGATCGAGCGTCTAGGATTTACTTGTCAATAGCTCGCCTGGGAAACATCCAGAGAAGTCAAAGACAGTGCTTCTATACTAATTGGCAGGCGCTGAGACGAATGCCGCCAAGATCTAGCGTCTATGACTTACGGTTCAAGAATTAGCCTCAGAAACAGTGGGAAACAGTGCTTCTATACTAATTGCCAGGCGCTGAGACGAATGCCGCAAAGATCGAGCGTCTATGACACGGTTCAAGAATTAGCCTCAGAAACAGTGGTTCTGAACATGCTGCCAATAGCTCGCCTGGGAAACATCCAGAGAAGTCCAAGATTGTGTTTTTTAGACTGGCTGCCACGAGCTGAAACGAATGCAGCCAAGAGCGAGCGTCTGTGACTTACGGTTCAAAAGTTATTCACAGAAACATGGTTCTGAACTTTGCTGCCAGCCGCGAAAGCGAAAATAACCAAGATCGAGCGTCTAGGATTTACTTGTCAATAGCTCGCCTGGGAAACATCCAGAGAAGTCAAAGACAGTGCTTCTATACTAATTGCCAGGTGCTGAGACGAATGCCGCCAAGATCTAGCGTCTATGACTTACGGTTCAAGAATTAGCCTCAGAAACAGTGGGAAACAGTGCTTCTATACTAATTGCCAGGCGCTGAGACGAATGCCGCCAAGATCGAGCGTCTATGACTTACGGTTCAAGAATTAGCCTCAGAAACAGTGGTTCTGAACATGCTGCCAATAGCTCGCCTGGGAAACATCCAGACAATTCCAAGATTGTGTTTTTTAGACTGGCTGCCACGAGCTGAAACGAATGCAGCCAAGAGCGAGCGTCAGTGACTTACGGTTCAAGAGTTATTCACAGAAACATGGTTCTGAACTTTGCTGCTAGCCGCGAAAGCGAAAATAACCAAGATCGAGCGTCTAGGATTTACTTGTCAATAGCTCGCCTGGGAAACATCCAGAGAAGTCAAAGACAGTGCTTCTATACTAATTGCCAGGCGCTGAGACGAATGCCGCCAAGATCTAGCGTCTATGACTTACGGTTCAAGAATTAGCCTCAGAAACAGTGGGAAACAGTGCTTCTATACTAATTGCCAGGCGCTGAGACGAATGCCGCCAAGATCGAGCGTCTATGACTTACGGTTCAAGAATTAGCCTCAGAAACAGTGGTTCTGAACATGCTGCCAATAGCTCGCCTGGGAAACATCCAGAGAAGTCCAAGATTGTGTTTTTTAGACTGGCTGCCACGAGCTGAAACGAATAAGGCCAAGAGCGAGCGTCAGTGACTTACGGTTCAAGAGTTATTCACAGAAACATGGTTCTGAACTTTGCTGCTAGCCGCGAAAGCGAAAATAACCAAGATCGAGCGTCTAGGATTTACTTGTCAATAGCTCGCCTGGGAAACATCCAGAGAAGTCAAAGACAGTGCTTCTATACTAATTGCCAGGCGCTGAGACGAATGCCGCCAAGATCTAGCGTCTATGACTTACGGTTCAAGAATTAGCCTCAGAAACAGTGGGAAACAGTGCTTCTATACTAATTGCCAGGCGCTGAGACGAATGCCGCCAAGATCTAGCGTCTATGACTTACGGTTCAAGAATTAGCCTCAGAAACAGTGGGAAACAGTGCTTCTATACTAATTGCCAGGCGCTGAGACGAATGCCGCCAAGATCGAGCGTCTATGACACGGTTCAAGAATTAGCCTCAGAAACAGTGGTTCTGAACATGCTGCCAATAGCTCGCCTGGGAAACATCCAGAGAAGTCCAAGATAGTGTTTTTTAGACTGGCTGCCACGAGCTGAAACGAATGCAGCCAAGAGCGAGCGTCTGTGACTTACGGTTCAAAAGTTATTCACAGAAACATGGTTCTGAACTTTGCTGCCAGCCGCGAAAGCGAAAATAACCAAGATCGAGCGTCTAGGATTTACTTGTCAATAGCTCGCCTGGGAAACATCCAGAGAAGTCAAAGACAGTGCTTCTATACTAATTGCCAGGTGCTGAGACGAATGCCGCCAAGATCTAGCGTCTATGACTTACGGTTCAAGAATTAGCCTCAGAAACAGTGGGAAACAGTGCTTCTATACTAATTGCCAGGCGCTGAGACGATTGCCGCCAAGATCGAGCGTCTATGACTTACGGTTCAAGAATTAGCCTCAGAAACAGTGGTTCTGAACATGCTGCCAATAGCTCGCCTGGGAAACATCCAGACAAGTCCAAGATTGTGTTTTTTAGACTGGCTGCCACGAGCTGAAACGAATGCAGCCAAGAGCGAGCGTCAGTGACTTACGGTTCAAGAGTTATTCACAGAAACATGGTTCTGAACTTTGCTGCTAGCCGCGAAAGCGAAAATAACCAAGATCGAGCGTCTAGGATTTACTTGTCAATAGCTCGCCTGGGAAACATCCAGAGAAGTCAAAGACAGTGCTTCTATACTAATTGCCAGGCGCTGAGACGAATGCCGCCAAGATCTAGCGTCTATGACTTACGGTTCAAGAATTAGCCTCAGAAACAGTGGGAAACAGTGCTTCTATACTAATTGCCAGGCGCTGAGACGAATGCCGCCAAGATCGAGCGTCTATGACTTACGGTTCAAGAATTAGCCTCAGAAACAGTGGTTCTGAACATGCTGCCAATAGCTCGCCTGGGAAACATCCAGAGAAGTCCAAGATAGTGTTTTTTAGACTGGCTGCCACGAGCTGAAACGAATGCAGCCAAGAGCGAGCGTCTGTGACTTACGGTTCAAAAGTTATTCACAGAAACATGGTTCTGAACTTTGCTGCCAGCCGCGAAAGCGAAAATAACCAAGATCGAGCGTCTAGGATTTACTTGTCAATAGCTCGCCTGGGAAACATCCAGAGAAGTCAAAGACAGTGCTTCTATACTAATTGCCAGGTGCTGAGACGAATGCCGCCAAGATCTAGCGTCTATGACTTACGGTTCAAGAATTAGCCTCAGAAACAGTGGGAAACAGTGCTTCTATACTAATTGCCAGGCGCTGAGACGAATGCCGCCAAGATCGAGCGTCTATGACACGGTTCAAGAATTAGCCTCAGAAACAGTGGTTCTGAACATGCTGCCAATAGCTCGCCTGGGAAACATCCAGAGAAGTCCAAGATAGTGTTTTTTAGACTGGCTGCCACGAGCTGAAACGAATGCAGCCAAGAGCGAGCGTCTGTGACTTACGGTTCAAAAGTTATTCACAGAAACATGGTTCTGAACTTTGCTGCCAGCCGCGAAAGCGAAAATAACCAAGATCGAGCGTCTAGGATTTACTTGTCAATAGCTCGCCTGGGAAACATCCAGAGAAGTCAAAGACAGTGCTTCTATACTAATTGCCAGGTGCTGAGACGAATGCCGCCAAGATCTAGCGTCTATGACTTACGGTTCAAGAATTAGCCTCAGAAACAGTGGGAAACAGTGCTTCTATACTAATTGCCAGGCGCTGAGACGAATGCCGCCAAGATCGAGCGTCTATGACTTACGGTTCAAGAATTAGCCTCAGAAACAGTGGTTCTGAACATGCTGCCAATAGCTCGCCTGGGAAACATCCAGACAAGTCCAAGATTGTGTTTTTTAGACTGGCTGCCACGAGCTGAAACGAATGCAGCCAAGAGCGAGCGTCAGTGACTTACGGTTCAAGAGTTATTCACAGAAACATGGTTGTGAACTTTGCTGCTAGCCGCGAAAGCGAAAATAACCAAGATCGAGCGTCTAGGATTTACTTGTCAATAGCTCGCCTGGGAAACATCCTGAGAAGTCAAAGACAGTGCTTCTATACTAATTGCCAGGCGCTGAGACGAATGCCGCCAAGATCTAGCGTCTATGACTTACGGTTCAAGAATTAGCCTCAGAAACAGTGGGAAACAGTGCTTCTATACTAATTGCCAGGCGCTGAGACGAATGCCGCCAAGATCGAGCGTCTATGACTTACGGTTCAAGAATTAGCCTCAGAAACAGTGGTTCTGAACATGCTGCCAATAGCTCGCCTGGGAAACATCCAGAGAAGTCCAAGATTGTGTTTTTTAGACTGGCTGCCACGAGCTGAAACGAATAAGGCCAAGAGCGAGCGTCAGTGACTTACGGTTCAAGAGTTATTCACAGAAACATGGTTCTGAACTTTGCTGCTAGCCGCGAAAGCGAAAATAACCAAGATCGAGCGTCTAGGATTTACTTGTCAATAGCTCGCCTGGGAAACATCCAGAGAAGTCAAAGACAGTGCTTCTATACTAATTGCCAGGCGCTGAGACGAATGCCGCCAAGATCTAGCGTCTATGACTTACGGTTCAAGAATTAGCCTCAGAAACAGTGGGAAACAGTGCTTCTATACTAATTGCCAGGCGCTGAGACGAATGCCGCCAAGATCGAGCGTCTATGACTTACGGTTCAAGAATTAGCCTCAGAAACAGTGGTTCTGAACATGCTGCCAATAGCTCGCCTGGGAAACATCCAGACAAGTCCAAGATTGTGTTTTTTAGACTGGCTGCCACGAGCTGAAACGAATGCAGCCAAGAGCTAGCGTCTGTGACTTACGGTTCAAAAGTTATTCTCAGAAACATGGTTCTGAACTTTGCTGCCAGCCGCGAAAGCGAAAATAACCAAGATCGAGCGTCTAGGATTTACTTGTCAATAGCTCGCCTGGGAAACATCCAGAGAAGTCAAAGACAGTGCTTCTATACTAATTGCCAGGCGCTGAGACGAATGCCGCCAAGATCTAGCGTCTATGACTTACGGTTCAAGAATTAGCCTCAGAAACAGTGGGAAACAGTGCTTCTATACTAATTGCCAGGCGCTGAGACGAATGCCGCCAAGATCGAGCGTCTATGACTTACGGTTCAAGAATTAGCCTCAGAAACAGTGGTTCTGAACATGCTGCCAATAGCTCGCCTGGGAAACATCCAGAGAAGTCCAAGATTGTGTTTTTTAGACTGGCTGCCACGAGCTGAAACGAATGCAGCCAAGAGCGAGCGTCAGTGACTTACGGTTCAAGAGTTATTCACAGAAACATGGTTCAGAACTTTGCTGCTAGCCGCGAAAGCGAAAATAACCAAGATCGAGCGTCTAGGATTTACTTGTCAATAGCTCGCCTGGGAAACATCCAGAGAAGTCAAAGACAGTGCTTCTATACTAATTGCCAGGCGCTGAGACGAATGCCGCCAAGATCTAGCGTCTATGACTTACGGTTCAAGAATTAGCCTCAGAAACAGTGGGAAACAGTGCTTCTATACTAATTGCCAGGCGCTGAGACGAATGCCGCCAAGATCGAGCGTCTATGACACGGTTCAAGAATTAGCCTCAGAAACAGTGGTTCTGAACATGCTGCCAATAGCTCGCCTGGGAAACATCCAGAGAAGTCCAAGATAGTGTTTTTTAGACTGGCTGCCACGAGCTGAAACGAATGCAGCCAAGAGCGAGCGTCTGTGACTTACGGTTCAAAAGTTATTCACAGAAACATGGTTCTGAACTTTGCTGCCAGCCGCGAAAGCGAAAATAACCAAGATCGAGCGTCTAGGATTTACTTGTCAATAGCTCGCCTGGGAAACATCCAGAGAAGTCAAAGACAGTGCTTCTATACTAATTGCCAGGCGCTGAGACGAATGCCGCCAAGATCTAGCGTCTATGACTTACGGTTCAAGAATTAGCCTCAGAAACAGTGGGAAACAGTGCTTCTATACTAATTGCCAGGCGCTGAGACGAATGCCGCCAAGATCGAGCGTCTATGACTTACGGTTCAAGAATTAGCCTCAGAAACAGTGGTTCTGAACATGCTGCCAATAGCTCGCCTGGGAAACATCCAGAGAAGTCCAAGATTGTGTTTTTGAGACTGGCTGCCACGAGCTGAAACGAATGCAGCCAAGAGCGAGCGTCAGTGACTTACGGTTCAAGAGTTATTCACAGAAACATGGTTCTGAACTTTGCTGCTAGCCGCGAAAGCGAAAATAACCAAGATCGAGCGTCTAGGATTTACTTGTCAATAGCTCGCCTGGGAAACATCCAGAGAAGTCAAAGACAGTGCTTCTATACTAATTGCCAGGCGCTGAGACGAATGCCGCCAAGATCTAGCGTCTATGACTTACGGTTCAAGAATTAGCCTCAGAAACAGTGGGAAACAGTGCTTCTATACTAATTGCCAGGCGCTGAGACGAATGCCGCCAAGATCGAGCGTCTATGACACGGTTCAAGAATTAGCCTCAGAAACAGTGGTTCTGAACATGCTGCCAATAGCTCGCCTGGGAAACATCCAGAGAAGTCCAAGATAGTGTTTTTTAGACTGGCTGCCACGAGCTGAAACGAATGCAGCCAAGAGCGAGCGTCTGTGACTTACGGTTCAAAAGTTATTCACAGAAACATGGTTCTGAACTTTGCTGCCAGCCGCGAAAGCGAAAATAACCAAGATCGAGCGTCTAGGATTTACTTGTCAATAGCTCGCCTGGGAAACATCCAGAGAAGTCAAAGACAGTGCTTCTATACTAATTGCCAGGCGCTGAGACGAATGCCGCCAAGATCTAGCGTCTATGACTTACGGTTCAAGAATTAGCCTCAGAAACAGTGGGAAACAGTGCTTCTATACTAATTGCCAGGCGCTGAGACGAATGCCGCCAAGATCGAGCGTCTATGACTTACGGTTCAAGAATTAGCCTCAGAAACAGTGGTTCTGAACATGCTGCCAATAGCTCGCCTGGGAAACATCCAGAGAAGTCCAAGATTGTGTTTTTTAGACTGGCTGCCACGAGCTGAAACGAATAAGGCCAAGAGCGAGCGTCAGTGACTTACGGTTCAAGAGTTATTCACAGAAACATGGTTCTGAACTTTGCTGCTAGCCGCGAAAGCGAAAATAACCAAGATCGAGCGTCTAGGATTTACTTGTCAATAGCTCGCCTGGGAAACATCCAGAGAAGTCAAAGACAGTGCTTCTATACTAATTGCCAGGCGCTGAGACGAATGCCGCCAAGATCTAGCGTCTATGACTTACGGTTCAAGAATTAGCCTCAGAAACAGTGGGAAACAGTGCTTCTATACTAATTGCCAGGCGCTGAGACGAATGCCGCCAAGATCGAGCGTCTATGACTTACGGTTCAAGAATTAGCCTCAGAAACAGTGGTTCTGAACATGCTGCCAATAGCTCGCCTGGGAAACATCCAGACAAGTCCAAGATTGTGTTTTTTAGACTGGCTGCCACGAGCTGAAACGAATGCAGCCAAGAGCTAGCGTCTGTGACTTACGGTTCAAAAGTTATTCTCAGAAACATGGTTCTGAACTTTGCTGCCAGCCGCGAAAGCGAAAATAACCAAGATCGAGCGTCTAGGATTTACTTGTCAATAGCTCGCCTGGGAAACATCCAGAGAAGTCAAAGACAGTGCTTCTATACTAATTGCCAGGCGCTGAGACGAATGCCGCCAAGATCTAGCGTCTATGACTTACGGTTCAAGAATTAGCCTCAGAAACAGTGGGAAACAGTGCTTCTATACTAATTGCCAGGCGCTGAGACGAATGCCGCCAAGATCGAGCGTCTATGACTTACGGTTCAAGAATTAGCCTCAGAAACAGTGGTTCTGAACATGCTGCCAATAGCTCGCCTGGGAAACATCCAGAGAAGTCCAAGATTGTGTTTTTTAGACTGGCTGCCACGAGCTGAAACGAATGCAGCCAAGAGCGAGCGTCAGTGACTTACGGTTCAAGAGTTATTCACAGAAACATGGTTCTGAACTTTGCTGCTAGCCGCGAAAGCGAAAATAACCAAGATCGAGCGTCTAGGATTTACTTGTCAATAGCTCGCCTGGGAAACATCCAGAGAAGTCAAAGACAGTGCTTCTATACTAATTGCCAGGCGCTGAGACGAATGCCGCCAAGATCTAGCGTCTATGACTTACGGTTCAAGAATTAGCCTCAGAAACAGTGGGAAACAGTGCTTCTATACTAATTGCCAGGCGCTGAGACGAATGCCGCCAAGATCGAGCGTCTATGACACGGTTCAAGAATTAGCCTCAGAAACAGTGGTTCTGAACATGCTGCCAATAGCTCGCCTGGGAAACATCCAGAGAAGTCCAAGATAGTGTTTTTTAGACTGGCTACCACGAGCTGAAACGAATGCAGCCAAGAGCGAGCGTCTGTGACTTACGGTTCAAAAGTTATTCACAGAAACATGGTTCTGAACTTTGCTGCCAGCCGCGAAAGCGAAAATAACCAAGATCGAGCGTCTAGGATTTACTTGTCAATAGCTCGCCTGGGAAACATCCAGAGAAGTCAAAGACAGTGCTTCTAAACTAATTGCCAGGCGCTGAGACGAATGCCGCCAAGATCTAGCGTCTATGACTTACGGTTCAAGAATTAGCCTCAGAAACAGTGGGAAACAGTGCTTCTATACTAATTGCCAGGCGCTGAGACGAATGCCGCCAAGATCGAGCGTCTATGACTTACGGTTCAAGAATTAGCCTCAGAAACAGTGGTTCTGAACATGCTGCCAATAGCTCGCCTGGGAAACATCCAGAGAAGTCCAAGATTGTGTTTTTTAGACTGGCTGCCACGAGCTGAAACGAATGCAGCCAAGAGCGAGCGTCAGTGACTTACGGTTCAAGAGTTATTCACAGAAACATGGTTCTGAACTTTGCTGCTAGCCGCGAAAGCGAAAATAACCAAGATCGAGCGTCTAGGATTTACTTGTCAATAGCTCGCCTGGGAAACATCCAGAGAAGTCAAAGACAGTGCTTCTATACTAATTGCCAGGCGCTGAGACGAATGCCGCCAAGATCTAGCGTCTATGACTTACGGTTCAAGAATTAGCCTCAGAAACAGTGGGAAACAGTGCTTCTATACTAATTGCCAGGCGCTGAGACGAATGCCGCCAAGATCGAGCGTCTATGACACGGTTCAAGAATTAGCCTCAGAAACAGTGGTTCTGAACATGCTGCCAATAGCTCGCCTGGGAAACATCCAGAGAAGTCCAAGATAGTGTTTTTTAGACTGGCTACCACGAGCTGAAACGAATGCAGCCAAGAGCGAGCGTCTGTGACTTACGGTTCAAAAGTTATTCACAGAAACATGGTTCTGAACTTTGCTGCCAGCCGCGAAAGCGAAAATAACCAAGATCGAGCGTCTAGGATTTACTTGTCAATAGCTCGCCTGGGAAACATCCAGAGAAGTCAAAGACAGTGCTTCTATACTAATTGCCAGGTGCTGAGACGAATGCCGCCAAGATCTAGCGTCTATGACTTACGGTTCAAGAATTAGCCTCAGAAACAGTGGGAAACAGTGCTTCTATACTAATTGCCAGGCGCTGAGACGAATGCCGCCAAGATCGAGCGTCTATGACTTACGGTTCAAGAATTAGCCTCAGAAACAGTGGTTCTGAACATGCTGCCAATAGCTCGCCTGGGAAACATCCAGACAAGTCCAAGATTGTGTTTTTTAGACTGGCTGCCACGAGCTGAAACGAATGCAGCCAAGAGCGAGCGTCAGTGACTTACGGTTCAAGAGTTATTCACAGAAACATGGTTCTGAACTTTGCTGCTAGCCGCGAAAGCGAAAATAACCAAGATCGAGCGTCTAGGATTTACTTGTCAATAGCTCGCCTGGGAAACATCCAGAGAAGTCAAAGACAGTGCTTCTATACTAATTGCCAGGCGCTGAGACGAATGCCGCCAAGATCTAGCGTCTATGACTTACGGTTCAAGAATTAGCCTCAGAAACAGTGGGAAACAGTGCTTCTATACTAATTGCCAGGCGCTGAGACGAATGCCGCCAAGATCGAGCGTCTATGACTTACGGTTCAAGAATTAGCCTCAGAAACAGTGGTTCTGAACATGCTGCCAATAGCTCGCCTGGGAAACATCCAGAGAAGTCCAAGATTGTGTTTTTTAGACTGGCTGCCACGAGCTGAAACGAATGCAGCCAAGAGCGAGCGTCAGTGACTTACGGTTCAAGAGTTATTCACAGAAACATGGTTCTGAACTTTGCTGCTAGCCGCGAAAGCGAAAATAACCAAGATCGAGCGTCTAGGATTTACTTGTCAATAGCTCGCCTGGGAAACATCCAGAGAAGTCAAAGACAGTGCTTCTATACTAATTGCCAGGCGCTGAGACGAATGCCGCCAAGATCTAGCGTCTATGACTTACGGTTCAAGAATTAGCCTCAGAAACAGTGGGAAACAGTGCTTCTATACTAATTGCCAGGCGCTGAGACGAATGCCGCCAAGATCGAGCGTCTATGACACGGTTCAAGAATTAGCCTCAGAAACAGTGGTTCTGAACATGCTGCCAATAGCTCGCCTGGGAAACATCCAGAGAAGTCCAAGATAGTGTTTTTTAGACTGGCTGCCACGAGCTGAAACGAATGCAGCCAAGAGCGAGCGTCTGTGACTTACGGTTCAAAAGTTATTCACAGAAACATGGTTCTGAACTTTGCTGCCAGCCGCGAAAGCGAAAATAACCAAGATCGAGCGTCTAGGATTTACTTGTCAATAGCTCGCCTGGGAAACATCCAGAGAAGTCAAAGACAGTGCTTCTATACTAATTGCCAGGCGCTGAGACGAATGCCGCCAAGATCTAGCGTCTATGACTTACGGTTCAAGAATTAGCCTCAGAAACAGTGGGAAACAGTGCTTCTATACTAATTGCCAGGCGCTGAGACGAATGCCGCCAAGATCGAGCGTCTATGACTTACGGTTCAAGAATTAGCCTCAGAAACAGTGGTTCTGAACATGCTGCCAATAGCTCGCCTGGGAAACATCCAGAGAAGTCCAAGATTGTGTTTTTTAGACTGGCTGCCACGAGCTGAAACGAATAAGGCCAAGAGCGAGCGTCAGTGACTTACGGTTCAAGAGTTATTCACAGAAACATGGTTCTGAACTTTGCTGCTAGCCGCGAAAGCGAAAATAACCAAGATCGAGCGTCTAGGATTTACTTGTCAATAGCTCGCCTGGGAAACATCCAGAGAAGTCAAAGACAGTGCTTCTATACTAATTGCCAGGCGCTGAGACGAATGCCGCCAAGATCTAGCGTCTATGACTTACGGTTCAAGAATTAGCCTCAGAAACAGTGGGAAACAGTGCTTCTATACTAATTGCCAGGCGCTGAGACGAATGCCGCCAAGATCGAGCGTCTATGACACGGTTCAAGAATTAGCCTCAGAAACAGTGGTTCTGAACATGCTGCCAATAGCTCGCCTGGGAAACATCCAGAGAAGTCCAAGATAGTGTTTTTTAGACTGGCTACCACGAGCTGAAACGAATGCAGCCAAGAGCGAGCGTCTGTGACTTACGGTTCAAAAGTTATTCACAGAAACATGGTTCTGAACTTTGCTGCCAGCCGCGAAAGCGAAAATAACCAAGATCGAGCGTCTAGGATTTACTTGTCAATAGCTCGCCTGGGAAACATCCAGAGAAGTCAAAGACAGTGCTTCTATACTAATTGCCAGGTGCTGAGACGAATGCCGCCAAGATCTAGCGTCTATGACTTACGGTTCAAGAATTAGCCTCAGAAACAGTGGGAAACAGTGCTTCTATACTAATTGCCAGGCGCTGAGACGAATGCCGCCAAGATCGAGCGTCTATGACTTACGGTTCAAGAATTAGCCTCAGAAACAGTGGTTCTGAACATGCTGCCAATAGCTCGCCTGGGAAACATCCAGACAAGTCCAAGATTGTGTTTTTTAGACTGGCTGCCACGAGCTGAAACGAATGCAGCCAAGAGCGAGCGTCAGTGACTTACGGTTCAAGAGTTATTCACAGAAACATGGTTCTGAACTTTGCTGCTAGCCGCGAAAGCGAAAATAACCAAGATCGAGCGTCTAGGATTTACTTGTCAATAGCTCGCCTGGGAAACATCCAGAGAAGTCAAAGACAGTGCTTCTATACTAATTGCCAGGCGCTGAGACGAATGCCGCCAAGATCTAGCGTCTATGACTTACGGTTCAAGAATTAGCCTCAGAAACAGTGGGAAACAGTGCTTCTATACTAATTGCCAGGCGCTGAGACGAATGCCGCCAAGATCGAGCGTCTATGACTTACGGTTCAAGAATTAGCCTCAGAAACAGTGGTTCTGAACATGCTGCCAATAGCTCGCCTGGGAAACATCCAGAGAAGTCCAAGATTGTGTTTTTTAGACTGGCTGCCACGAGCTGAAACGAATGCAGCCAAGAGCGAGCGTCAGTGACTTACGGTTCAAGAGTTATTCACAGAAACATGGTTCTGAACTTTGCTGCTAGCCGCGAAAGCGAAAATAACCAAGATCGAGCGTCTAGGATTTACTTGTCAATAGCTCGCCTGGGAAACATCCAGAGAAGTCAAAGACAGTGCTTCTATACTAATTGCCAGGCGCTGAGACGAATGCCGCCAAGATCTAGCGTCTATGACTTACGGTTCAAGAATTAGCCTCAGAAACAGTGGGAAACAGTGCTTCTATACTAATTGCCAGGCGCTGAGACGAATGCCGCCAAGATCGAGCGTCTATGACACGGTTCAAGAATTAGCCTCAGAAACAGTGGTTCTGAACATGCTGCCAATAGCTCGCCTGGGAAACATCCAGAGAAGTCCAAGATAGTGTTTTTTAGACTGGCTGCCACGAGCTGAAACGAATGCAGCCAAGAGCGAGCGTCTGTGACTTACGGTTCAAAAGTTATTCACAGAAACATGGTTCTGAACTTTGCTGCCAGCCGCGAAAGCGAAAATAACCAAGATCGAGCGTCTAGGATTTACTTGTCAATAGCTCGCCTGGGAAACATCCAGAGAAGTCAAAGACAGTGCTTCTATACTAATTGCCAGGCGCTGAGACGAATGCCGCCAAGATCTAGCGTCTATGACTTACGGTTCAAGAATTAGCCTCAGAAACAGTGGGAAACAGTGCTTCTATACTAATTGCCAGGCGCTGAGACGAATGCCGCCAAGATCGAGCGTCTATGACTTACGGTTCAAGAATTAGCCTCAGAAACAGTGGTTCTGAACATGCTGCCAATAGCTCGCCTGGGAAACATCCAGAGAAGTCCAAGATTGTGTTTTTTAGACTGGCTGCCACGAGCTGAAACGAATAAGGCCAAGAGCGAGCGTCAGTGACTTACGGTTCAAGAGTTATTCACAGAAACATGGTTCTGAACTTTGCTGCTAGCCGCGAAAGCGAAAATAACCAAGATCGAGCGTCTAGGATTTACTTGTCAATAGCTCGCCTGGGAAACATCCAGAGAAGTCAAAGACAGTGCTTCTATACTAATTGCCAGGCGCTGAGACGAATGCCGCCAAGATCTAGCGTCTATGACTTACGGTTCAAGAATTAGCCTCAGAAACAGTGGTTCTGAACATGCTGCCAATAGCTCGCCTGGGAAACATCCAGACAAGTCCAAGATTGTGTTTTTTAGACTGGCTGCCACGAGCTGAAACGAATGCAGCCAAGAGCTAGCGTCTGTGACTTACGGTTCAATAGTTATTCTCAGAAACATGGTTCTGAACTTTGCTGCCAGCCGCGAAAGCGAAAATAACCAAGATCGAGCGTCTAGGATTTACTTGTCAATAGCTCGCCTGGGAAACATCCAGAGAAGTCAAAGACAGTGTTTCTATACTAATTGCCAGGCGCTGAGACGAATGCCGCCAAGATCTAGCGTCTATGACTTACGGTTCAAGAATTAGCCTCAGAAACAGTGGGAAACAGTGCTTCTATACTAATTGCCAGGCGCTGAGACGAATGCCGCCAAGATCGAGCGTCTATGACTTACGGTTCAAGAATTAGCCTCAGAAACAGTGGTTCTGAACATGCTGCCAATAGCTCGACTGGGAAACATCCAGAGAAGTCCAAGATTGTGTTTTTTAGACTGGCTGCCACGAGCTGAAACGAATGCAGCCAAGAGCGAGCGTCAGTGACTTACGGTTCAAGAGTTATTCACAGAAACATGGTTCTGAACTTTGCTGCTAGCCGCGAAAGCGAAAATAACCAAGATCGAGCGTCTAGGATTTACTTGTCAATAGCTCGCCTGGGAAACATCCAGAGAAGTCAAAGACAGTGCTTCTATACTAATTGCCAGGCGCTGAGACGAATGCCGCCAAGATCTAGCGTCTATGACTTACGGTTCAAGAATTAGCCTCAGAAACAGTGGGAAACAGTGCTTCTATACTAATTGCCAGGCGCTGAGACGAATGCCGCCAAGATCGAGCGTCTATGACACGGTTCAAGAATTAGCCTCAGAAACAGTGGTTCTGAACATGCTGCCAATAGCTCGCCTGGGAAACATCCAGAGAAGTCCAAGATAGTGTTTTTTAGACTGGCTGCCACGAGCTGAAACGAATGCAGCCAAGAGCGAGCGTCTGTGACTTACGGTTCAAAAGTTATTCACAGAAACATGGTTCTGAACTTTGCTGCCAGCCGCGAAAGCGAAAATAACCAAGATCGAGCGTCTAGGATTTACTTGTCAATAGCTCGCCTGGGAAACATCCAGAGAAGTCAAAGACAGTGCTTCTATACTAATTGCCAGGTGCTGAGACGAATGCCGCCAAGATCTAGCGTCTATGACTTACGGTTCAAGAATTAGCCTCAGAAACAGTGGGAAACAGTGCTTCTATACTAATTGCCAGGCGCTGAGACGAATGCCGCCAAGATCGAGCGTCTATGACTTACGGTTCAAGAATTAGCCTCAGAAACAGTGGTTCTGAACATGCTGCCAATAGCTCGCCTGGGAAACATCCAGACAAGTCCAAGATTGTGTTTTTTAGACTGGCTGCCACGAGCTGAAACGAATGCAGCCAAGAGCGAGCGTCAGTGACTTACGGTTCAAGAGTTATTCACAGAAACATGGTTCTGAACTTTGCTGCTAGCCGCGAAAGCGAAAATAACCAAGATCGAGCGTCTAGGATTTACTTGTCAATAGCTCGCCTGGGAAACATCCAGAGAAGTCAAAGACAGTGCTTCTATACTAATTGCCAGGCGCTGAGACGAATGCCGCCAAGATCTAGCGTCTATGACTTACGGTTCAAGAATTAGCCTCAGAAACAGTGGGAAACAGTGCTTCTATACTAATTGCCAGGCGCTGAGACGAATGCCGCCAAGATCGAGCGTCTATGACTTACGGTTCAAGAATTAGCCTCAGAAACAGTGGTTCTGAACATGCTGCCAATAGCTCGCCTGGGAAACATCCAGAGAAGTCCAAGATTGTGTTTTTTAGACTGGCTGCCACGAGCTGAAACGAATGCAGCCAAGAGCGAGCGTCAGTGACTTACGGTTCAAGAGTTATTCACAGAAACATGGTTCTGAACTTTGCTGCTAGCCGCGAAAGCGAAAATAACCAAGATCGAGGGTCTAGGATTTACTTGTCAATAGCTCGCCTGGGAAACATCCAGAGAAGTCAAAGACAGTGCTTCTATACTAATTGCCAGGCGCTGAGACGAATGCCGCCAAGATCTAGCGTCTATGACTTACGGTTCAAGAATTAGCCTCAGAAACAGTGGGAAACAGTGCTTCTATACTAATTGCCAGGCGCTGAGACGAATGCCGCCAAGATCGAGCGTCTATGACACGGTTCAAGAATTAGCCTCAGAAACAGTGGTTCTGAACATGCTGCCAATAGCTCGCCTGGGAAACATCCAGATAAGTCCAAGATAGTGTTTTTTAGACTGGCTGCCACGAGCTGAAACGAATGCAGCCAAGAGCGAGCGTCTGTGACTTACGGTTCAAGAGTTATTCACAGAAACATGGTTCTGAACTTTGCTGCTAGCCGCGAAAGCGAAAATAACCAAGATCGAGCGTCTAGGATTTACTTGTCAATATCTCGCCTGGGAAACATCCAGAGAAGTCAAAGACAGTGCTTCTATACTAATTGCCAGGCGCTGAGACGAATGCCGCCAAGATCTAGCGTCTATGACTTACGGTTCAAGAATTAGCCTCAGAAACAGTGGGAAACAGTGCTTCTATACTAATTGCCAGGCGCTGAGACGAATGCCGCCAAGATCGAGCGTCTATGACTTACGGTTCAAGAATTAGCCTCAGAAACAGTGGTTCTGAACATGCTGCCAATAGCTCGCCTGGGAAACATCCAGAGAAGTCCAAGATTGTGTTTTTTAGACTGGCTGCCACGAGCTGAAACGAATGCAGCCAAGAGCGAGCGTCAGTGACTTACGGTTCAAGAGTTATTCACAGAAACATGGTTCTGAACTTTGCTGCTAGCCGCGAAAGCGAAAATAACCAAGATCGAGCGTCTAGGATTTACTTGTCAATAGCTCGCCTGGGAAACATCCAGAGAAGTCAAAGACAGTGCTTCTATACTAATTGCCAGGCGCTGAGACGAATGCCGCCAAGATCTAGCGTCTATGACTTACGGTTCAAGAATTAGCCTCAGAAACAGTGGGAAACAGTGCTTCTATACTAATTGCCAGGCGCTGAGACGAATGCCGCCAAGATCGAGCGTCTATGACTTACGGTTCAAGAATTAGCCTCAGAAACAGTGGTTCTGAACATGCTGCCAATAGCTCGCCTGGGAAACATCCAGAGAAGTCCAAGATTGTGTTTTTTAGACTGGCTGCCACGAGCTGAAACGAATGCAGCCAAGAGCGAGCGTCAGTGACTTACGGTTCAAGAGTTATTCACAGAAACATGGTTCTGAACTTTGCTGCTAGCCGCGAAAGCGAAAATAACCAAGATCGAGCGTCTAGGATTTACTTGTCAATAGCTCGCCTGGGAAACATCCAGAGAAGTCAAAGACAGTGCTTCTATACTAATTGCCAGGCGCTGAGACGAATGCCGCCAAGATCTAGCGTCTATGACTTACGGTTCAAGAATTAGCCTCAGAAACAGTGGGAAACAGTGCTTCTATACTAATTGCCAGGCGCTGAGACGAATGCCGCCAAGATCGAGCGTCTATGACACGGTTCAAGAATTAGCCTCAGAAACAGTGGTTCTGAACATGCTGCCAATAGCTCGCCTGGGAAACATCCAGAGAAGTCCAAGATAGTGTTTTTTAGACTGGCTGCCACGAGCTGAAACGAATGCAGCCAAGAGCGAGCGTCTGTGACTTACGGTTCAAAAGTTATTCACAGAAACATGGTTCTGAACTTTGCTGCCAGCCGCGAAAGCGAAAATAACCAAGATCGAGCGTCTAGGATTTACTTGTCAATAGCTCGCCTGGGAAACATCCAGAGAAGTCAAAGACAGTGCTTCTATACTAATTGCCAGGTGCTGAGACGAATGCCGCCAAGATCTAGCGTCTATGACTTACGGTTCAAGAATTAGCCTCAGAAACAGTGGGAAACAGTGCTTCTATACTAATTGCCAGGCGCTGAGACGAATGCCGCCAAGATCGAGCGTCTATGACTTACGGTTCAAGAATTAGCCTCAGAAACAGTGGTTCTGAACATGCTGCCAATAGCTCGCCTGGGAAACATCCAGACAAGTCCAAGATTGTGTTTTTTAGACTGGCTGCCACGAGCTGAAACGAATAAGGCCAAGAGCGAGCGTCAGTGACTTACGGTTCAAGAGTTATTCACAGAAACATGGTTCTGAACTTTGCTGCTAGCCGCGAAAGCGAAAATAACCAAGATCGAGCGTCTAGGATTTACTTGTCAATAGCTCGCCTGGGAAACATCCAGAGAAGTCAAAGACAGTGCTTCTAAACTAATTGCCAGGCGCTGAGACGAATGCCGCCAAGATCTAGCGTCTATGACTTACGGTTCAAGAATTAGCCTCAGAAACAGTGGGAAACAGTGCTTCTATACTAATTGCCAGGCGCTGAGACGAATGCCGCCAAGATCGAGCGTCTATGACTTACGGTTCAAGAATTAGCCTCAGAAACAGTGGTTCTGAACATGCTGCCAATAGCTCGCCTGGGAAACATCCAGACAAGTCCAAGATTGTGTTTTTTAGACTGGCTGCCACGAGCTGAAACGAATGCAGCCAAGAGCTAGCGTCTGTGACTTACGGTTCAAAAGTTATTCTCAGAAACATGGTTCTGAACTTTGCTGCCAGCCGCGAAAGCGAAAATAACCAAGATCGAGCGTCTAGGATTTACTTGTCAATAGCTCGCCTGGGAAACATCCAGAGAAGTCAAAGACAGTGCTTCCATACTAATTGCCAGGCGCTGAGACGAATGCCGCCAAGATCTAGCGTCTATGACTTACGGTTCAAGAATTAGCTTCAGAAACAGTGGGAAACAGTGCTTCTATACTAATTGCCAGGCGCTGAGACGAATGCCGCCAAGATCGAGCGTCTATGACACGGTTCAAGAATTAGCCTCAGAAACAGTGGTTCTGAACATGCTGCCAATAGCTCGCCTGGGAAACATCCAGAGAAGTCCAAGATAGTGTTTTTTAGACTGGCTGCCACGAGCTGAAACGAATGCAGCCAAGAGCGAGCGTCTGTGACTTACGGTTCAAAAGTTATTCACAGAAACATGGTTCTGAACTTTGCTGCCAGCCGCGAAAGCGAAAATAACCAAGATCGAGCGTCTAGGATTTACTTGTCAATAGCTCGCCTGGGAAACATCCAGAGAAGTCAAAGACAGTGCTTCTATACTAATTGCCAGGCGCTGAGACGAATGCCGCCAAGATCTAGCGTCTATGACTTACGGTTCAAGAATTAGCCTCAGAAACAGTGGGAAACAGTGCTTCTATACTAATTGCCAGGCGCTGAGACGAATGCCGCCAAGATCGAGCGTATATGACACGGTTCAAGAATTAGCCTCAGAAACAGTGGTTCTGAACATGCTGCCAATAGCTCGCCTGGGAAACATCCAGAGAAGTCCAAGATAGTGTTTTTTAGACTGGCTGCCACGAGCTGAAACGAATGCAGCCAAGAGCGAGCGTCTGTGACTTACGGTTCAAAAGTTATTCACAGAAACATGGTTCTGAACTTTGCTGCCAGCCGCGAAAGCGAAAATAACCAAGATCGAGCGTCTAGGATTTACTTGTCAATAGCTCGCCTGGGAAACATCCAGAGAAGTCAAAGACAGTGCTTCTATACTAATTGCCAGGCGCTGAGACGAATGCCGCCAAGATCTAGCGTCTATGACTTACGGTTCAAGAATTAGCCTCAGAAACAGTGGGAAACAGTGCTTCTATACTAATTGCCAGGCGCTGAGACGAATGCCGCCAAGATCGAGCGTCTATGACACGGTTCAAGAATTAGCCTCAGAAACAGTGGTTCTGAACATGCTGCCAATAGCTCGCCTGGGAAACATCCAGAGAAGTCCAAGATAGTGTTTTTTAGACTGGCTGCCACGAGCTGAAACGAATGCAGCCAAGAGCGAGCGTCTGTGACTTACGGTTCAAAAGTTATTCACAGAAACATGGTTCTGAACTTTGCTGCCAGCCGCGAAAGCGAAAATAACCAAGATCGAGCGTCTAGGATTTACTTGTCAATAGCTCGCCTGGGAAACATCCAGAGAAGTCAAAGACAGTGCTTCTATACTAATTGCCAGGCGCTGAGACGAATGCCGCCAAGATCTAGCGTCTATGACTTACGGTTCAAGAATTAGCCTCAGAAACAGTGGGAAACAGTGCTTCTATACTAATTGCCAGGCGCTGAGACGAATGCCGCCAAGATCGAGCGTCTATGACTTACGGTTCAAGAATTAGCCTCAGAAACAGTGGTTCTGAACATGCTGCCAATAGCTCGCCTGGGAAACATCCAGAGAAGTCCAAGATTGTGTTTTTTAGACTGGCTGCCACGAGCTGAAACGAATGCAGCCAAGAGCGAGCGTCAGTGACTTACGGTTCAAGAGTTATTCACAGAAACATGGTTCTGAACTTTGCTGCTAGCCGCGAAAGCGAAAATAACCAAGATCGAGCGTCTAGGATTTACTTGTCAATAGCTCGCCTGGGAAACATCCAGAGAAGTCAAAGACAGTGCTTCTATACTAATTGCCAGGCGCTGAGACGAATGCCGCCAAGATCTAGCGTCTATGACTTACGGTTCAAGAATTAGCCTCAGAAACAGTGGGAAACAGTGCTTCTATACTAATTGCCAGGCGCTGAGACGAATGCCGCCAAGATCGAGCGTCTATGACTTACGGTTCAAGAATTAGCCTCAGAAACAGTGGTTCTGAACATGCTGCCAATAGCTCGCCTGGGAAACATCCAGAGAAGTCCAAGATTGTGTTTTTTAGACTGGCTGCCACGAGCTGAAACGAATGCAGCCAAGAGCGAGCGTCAGTGACTTACGGTTCAAGAGTTATTCACAGAAACATGGTTCTGAACTTTGCTGCTAGCCGCGAAAGCGAAAATAACCAAGATCGAGCGTCTAGGATTTACTTGTCAATAGCTCGCCTGGGAAACATCCAGAGAAGTCAAAGACAGTGCTTCTATACTAATTGCCAGGCGCTGAGACGAATGCCGCCAAGATCTAGCGTCTATGACTTACGGTTCAAGAATTAGCCTCAGAAACAGTGGGAAACAGTGCTTCTATACTAATTGCCAGGCGCTGAGACGAATGCCGCCAAGATCGAGCGTCTATGACACGGTTCAAGAATTAGCCTCAGAAACAGTGGTTCTGAACATGCTGCCAATAGCTCGCCTGGGAAACATCCAGAGAAGTCCAAGATAGTGTTTTTTAGACTGGCTGCCACGAGCTGAAACGAATGCAGCCAAGAGCGAGCGTCTGTGACTTACGGTTCAAAAGTTATTCACAGAAACATGGTTCTGAACTTTGCTGCCAGCCGCGAAAGCGAAAATAACCAAGATCGAGCGTCTAGGATTTACTTGTCAATAGCTCGCCTGGGAAACATCCAGAGAAGTCAAAGACAGTGCTTCTATACTAATTGCCAGGTGCTGAGACGAATGCCGCCAAGATCTAGCGTCTATGACTTACGGTTCAAGAATTAGCCTCAGAAACAGTGGGAAACAGTGCTTCTATACTAATTGCCAGGCGCTGAGACGAATGCCGCCAAGATCGAGCGTCTATGACTTACGGTTCAAGAATTAGCCTCAGAAACAGTGGTTCTGAACATGCTGCCAATAGCTCGCCTGGGAAACATCCAGACAAGTCCAAGATTGTGTTTTTTAGACTGGCTGCCACGAGCTGAAACGAATAAGGCCAAGAGCGAGCGTCAGTGACTTACGGTTCAAGAGTTATTCACAGAAACATGGTTCTGAACTTTGCTGCTAGCCGCGAAAGCGAAAATAACCAAGATCGAGCGTCTAGGATTTACTTGTCAATAGCTCGCCTGGGAAACATCCAGAGAAGTCAAAGACAGTGCTTCTAAACTAATTGCCAGGCGCTGAGACGAATGCCGCCAAGATCTAGCGTCTATGACTTACGGTTCAAGAATTAGCCTCAGAAACAGTGGGAAACAGTGCTTCTATACTAATTGCCAGGCGCTGAGACGAATGCCGCCAAGATCGAGCGTCTATGACTTACGGTTCAAGAATTAGCCTCAGAAACAGTGGTTCTGAACATGCTGCCAATAGCTCGCCTGGGAAACATCCAGACAAGTCCAAGATTGTGTTTTTTAGACTGGCTGCCACGAGCTGAAACGAATGCAGCCAAGAGCTAGCGTCTGTGACTTACGGTTCAAAAGTTATTCTCAGAAACATGGTTCTGAACTTTGCTGCCAGCCGCGAAAGCGAAAATAACCAAGATCGAGCGTCTAGGATTTACTTGTCAATAGCTCGCCTGGGAAACATCCAGAGAAGTCAAAGACAGTGCTTCTATACTAATTGCCAGGCGCTGAGACGAATGCCGCCAAGATCTAGCGTCTATGACTTACGGTTCAAGAATTAGCCTCAGAAACAGTGGGAAACAGTGCTTCTATACTAATTGCCAGGCGCTGAGACGAATGCCGCCAAGATCGAGCGTCTATGACTTACGGTTCAAGAATTAGCCTCAGAAACAGTGGTTCTGAACATGCTGCCAATAGCTCGCCTGGGAAACATCCAGACAAGTCCAAGATTGTGTTTTTTAGACTGGCTGCCACGAGCTGAAACGAATGCAGCCAAGAGCGAGCGTCAGTGACTTACGGTTCAAGAGTTATTCACAGAAACATGTTCTGAACTTTGCTGCTAGCCGCGAAAGCGAAAATAACCAAGATCGAGCGTCTAGGATTTACTTGTCAATAGCTCGCCTGGGAAACATCCAGAGAAGTCAAAGACAGTGCTTCTATACTAATTGCCAGGCGCTGAGACGAATGCCGCCAAGATCTAGCGTCTATGACTTACGGTTCAAGAATTAGCCTCAGAAACAGTGGGAAACAGTGCTTCTATACTAATTGCCAGGCGCTGAGACGAATGCCGCCAAGATCGAGCGTCTATGACACGGTTCAAGAATTAGCCTCAGAAACAGTGGTTCTGAACATGCTGCCAATAGCTCGCCTGGGAAACATCCAGAGAAGTCCAAGATAGTGTTTTTTAGACTGGCTGCCACGAGCTGAAACGAATGCAGCCAAGAGCGAGCGTCTGTGACTTACGGTTCAAAAGTTATTCACAGAAACATGGTTCTGAACTTTGCTGCCAGCCGCGAAAGCGAAAATAACCAAGATCGAGCGTCTAGGATTTACTTGTCAATAGCTCGCCTGGGAAACATCCAGAGAAGTCAAAGACAGTGCTTCTATACTAATTGCCAGGCGCTGAGACGAATGCCGCCAAGATCTAGCGTCTATGACTTACGGTTCAAGAATTAGCCTCAGAAACAGTGGGAAACAGTGCTTCTATACTAATTGCCAGGCGCTGAGACGAATGCCGCCAAGATCGAGCGTCTATGACACGGTTCAAGAATTAGCCTCAGAAACAGTGGTTCTGAACATGCTGCCAATAGCTCGCCTGGGAAACATCCAGAGAAGTCCAAGATAGTGTTTTTTAGACTGGCTGCCACGAGCTGAAACGAATGCAGCCAAGAGCGAGCGTCTGTGACTTACGGTTCAAAAGTTATTCACAGAAACATGGTTCTGAACTTTGCTGCCAGCCGCGAAAGCGAAAATAACCAAGATCGAGCGTCTAGGATTTACTTGTCAATAGCTCGCCTGGGAAACATCCAGAGAAGTCAAAGACAGTGCTTCTATACTAATTGCCAGGCGCTGAGACGAATGCCGCCAAGATCTAGCGTCTATGACTTACGGTTCAAGAATTAGCCTCAGAAACAGTGGGAAACAGTGCTTCTATACTAATTGCCAGGCGCTGAGACGAATGCCGCCAAGATCGAGCGTCTATGACACGGTTCAAGAATTAGCCTCAGAAACAGTGGTTCTGAACATGCTGCCAATAGCTCGCCTGGGAAACATCCAGAGAAGTCCAAGATAGTGTTTTTTAGACTGGCTGCCACGAGCTGAAACGAATGCAGCCAAGAGCGAGCGTCTGTGACTTACGGTTCAAAAGTTATTCACAGAAACATGGTTCTGAACTTTGCTGCCAGCCGCGAAAGCGAAAATAACCAAGATCGAGCGTCTAGGATTTACTTGTCAATAGCTCGCCTGGGAAACATCCAGAGAAGTCAAAGACAGTGCTTCTATACTAATTGCCAGGCGCTGAGACGAATGCCGCCAAGATCTAGCGTCTATGACTTACGGTTCAAGAATTAGCCTCAGAAACAGTGGGAAACAGTGCTTCTATACTAATTGCCAGGCGCTGAGACGAATGCCGCCAAGATCGAGCGTCTATGACTTACGGTTCAAGAATTAGCCTCAGAAACAGTGGTTCTGAACATGCTGCCAATAGCTCGCCTGGGAAACATCCAGAGAAGTCCAAGATTGTGTTTTTTAGACTGGCTGCCACGAGCTGAAACGAATGCAGCCAAGAGCGAGCGTCAGTGACTTACGGTTCAAGAGTTATTCACAGAAACATGGTTCTGAACTTTGCTGCTAGCCGCGAAAGCGAAAATAACCAAGATCGAGCGTCTAGGATTTACTTGTCAATAGCTCGCCTGGGAAACATCCAGAGAAGTCAAAGACAGTGCTTCTATACTAATTGCCAGGCGCTGAGACGAATGCCGCCAAGATCTAGCGTCTATGACTTACGGTTCAAGAATTAGCCTCAGAAACAGTGGGAAACAGTGCTTCTATACTAATTGCCAGGCGCTGAGACGAATGCCGCCAAGATCGAGCGTCTATGACTTACGGTTCAAGAATTAGCCTCAGAAACAGTGGTTCTGAACATGCTGCCAATAGCTCGCCTGGGAAACATCCAGAGAAGTCCAAGATTGTGTTTTTTAGACTGGCTGCCACGAGCTGAAACGAATGCAGCCAAGAGCGAGCGTCAGTGACTTACGGTTCAAGAGTTATTCACAGAAACATGGTTCTGAACTTTGCTGCTAGCCGCGAAAGCGAAAATAACCAAGATCGAGCGTCTAGGATTTACTTGTCAATAGCTCGCCTGGGAAACATCCAGAGAAGTCAAAGACAGTGCTTCTATACTAATTGCCAGGCGCTGAGACGAATGCCGCCAAGATCTAGCGTCTATGACTTACGGTTCAAGAATTAGCCTCAGAAACAGTGGGAAACAGTGCTTCTATACTAATTGCCAGGCGCTGAGACGAATGCCGCCAAGATCGAGCGTCTATGACACGGTTCAAGAATTAGCCTCAGAAACAGTGGTTCTGAACATGCTGCCAATAGCTCGCCTGGGAAACATCCAGAGAAGTCCAAGATAGTGTTTTTTAGACTGGCTGCCACGAGCTGAAACGAATGCAGCCAAGAGCGAGCGTCTGTGACTTACGGTTCAAAAGTTATTCACAGAAACATGGTTCTGAACTTTGCTGCCAGCCGCGAAAGCGAAAATAACCAAGATCGAGCGTCTAGGATTTACTTGTCAATAGCTCGCCTGGGAAACATCCAGAGAAGTCAAAGACAGTGCTTCTATACTAATTGCCAGGTGCTGAGACGAATGCCGCCAAGATCTAGCGTCTATGACTTACGGTTCAAGAATTAGCCTCAGAAACAGTGGGAAACAGTGCTTCTATACTAATTGCCAGGCGCTGAGACGAATGCCGCCAAGATCGAGCGTCTATGACTTACGGTTCAAGAATTAGCCTCAGAAACAGTGGTTCTGAACATGCTGCCAATAGCTCGCCTGGGAAACATCCAGACAAGTCCAAGATTGTGTTTTTTAGACTGGCTGCCACGAGCTGAAACGAATAAGGCCAAGAGCGAGCGTCAGTGACTTACGGTTCAAGAGTTATTCACAGAAACATGGTTCTGAACTTTGCTGCTAGCCGCGAAAGCGAAAATAACCAAGATCGAGCGTCTAGGATTTACTTGTCAATAGCTCGCCTGGGAAACATCCAGAGAAGTCAAAGACAGTGCTTCTAAACTAATTGCCAGGCGCTGAGACGAATGCCGCCAAGATCTAGCGTCTATGACTTACGGTTCAAGAATTAGCCTCAGAAACAGTGGGAAACAGTGCTTCTATACTAATTGCCAGGCGCTGAGACGAATGCCGCCAAGATCGAGCGTCTATGACTTACGGTTCAAGAATTAGCCTCAGAAACAGTGGTTCTGAACATGCTGCCAATAGCTCGCCTGGGAAACATCCAGACAAGTCCAAGATTGTGTTTTTTAGACTGGCTGCCACGAGCTGAAACGAATGCAGCCAAGAGCTAGCGTCTGTGACTTACGGTTCAAAAGTTATTCTCAGAAACATGGTTCTGAACTTTGCTGCCAGCCGCGAAAGCGAAAATAACCAAGATCGAGCGTCTAGGATTTACTTGTCAATAGCTCGCCTGGGAAACATCCAGAGAAGTCAAAGACAGTGCTTCTATACTAATTGCCAGGCGCTGAGACGAATGCCGCCAAGATCTAGCGTCTATGACTTACGGTTCAAGAATTAGCCTCAGAAACAGTGGGAAACAGTGCTTCTATACTAATTGCCAGGCGCTGAGACGAATGCCGCCAAGATCGAGCGTCTATGACTTACGGTTCAAGAATTAGCCTCAGAAACAGTGGTTCTGAACATGCTGCCAATAGCTCGCCTGGGAAACATCCAGACAAGTCCAAGATTGTGTTTTTTAGACTGGCTGCCACGAGCTGAAACGAATGCAGCCAAGAGCGAGCGTCAGTGACTTACGGTTCAAGAGTTATTCACAGAAACATGTTCTGAACTTTGCTGCTAGCCGCGAAAGCGAAAATAACCAAGATCGAGCGTCTAGGATTTACTTGTCAATAGCTCGCCTGGGAAACATCCAGAGAAGTCAAAGACAGTGCTTCTATACTAATTGCCAGGCGCTGAGACGAATGCCGCCAAGATCTAGCGTCTATGACTTACGGTTCAAGAATTAGCCTCAGAAACAGTGGGAAACAGTGCTTCTATACTAATTGCCAGGCGCTGAGACGAATGCCGCCAAGATCGAGCGTCTATGACACGGTTCAAGAATTAGCCTCAGAAACAGTGGTTCTGAACATGCTGCCAATAGCTCGCCTGGGAAACATCCAGAGAAGTCCAAGATAGTGTTTTTTAGACTGGCTGCCACGAGCTGAAACGAATGCAGCCAAGAGCGAGCGTCTGTGACTTACGGTTCAAAAGTTATTCACAGAAACATGGTTCTGAACTTTGCTGCCAGCCGCGAAAGCGAAAATAACCAAGATCGAGCGTCTAGGATTTACTTGTCAATAGCTCGCCTGGGAAACATCCAGAGAAGTCAAAGACAGTGCTTCTATACTAATTGCCAGGCGCTGAGACGAATGCCGCCAAGATCTAGCGTCTATGACTTACGGTTCAAGAATTAGCCTCAGAAACAGTGGGAAACAGTGCTTCTATACTAATTGCCAGGCGCTGAGACGAATGCCGCCAAGATCGAGCGTCTATGACACGGTTCAAGAATTAGCCTCAGAAACAGTGGTTCTGAACATGCTGCCAATAGCTCGCCTGGGAAACATCCAGAGAAGTCCAAGATAGTGTTTTTTAGACTGGCTGCCACGAGCTGAAACGAATGCAGCCAAGAGCGAGCGTCTGTGACTTACGGTTCAAAAGTTATTCACAGAAACATGGTTCTGAACTTTGCTGCCAGCCGCGAAAGCGAAAATAACCAAGATCGAGCGTCTAGGATTTACTTGTCAATAGCTCGCCTGGGAAACATCCAGAGAAGTCAAAGACAGTGCTTCTATACTAATTGCCAGGCGCTGAGACGAATGCCGCCAAGATCTAGCGTCTATGACTTACGGTTCAAGAATTAGCCTCAGAAACAGTGGGAAACAGTGCTTCTATACTAATTGCCAGGCGCTGAGACGAATGCCGCCAAGATCGAGCGTCTATGACACGGTTCAAGAATTAGCCTCAGAAACAGTGGTTCTGAACATGCTGCCAATAGCTCGCCTGGGAAACATCCAGAGAAGTCCAAGATAGTGTTTTTTAGACTGGCTGCCACGAGCTGAAACGAATGCAGCCAAGAGCGAGCGTCTGTGACTTACGGTTCAAAAGTTATTCACAGAAACATGGTTCTGAACTTTGCTGCCAGCCGCGAAAGCGAAAATAACCAAGATCGAGCGTCTAGGATTTACTTGTCAATAGCTCGCCTGGGAAACATCCAGAGAAGTCAAAGACAGTGCTTCTATACTAATTGCCAGGCGCTGAGACGAATGCCGCCAAGATCTAGCGTCTATGACTTACGGTTCAAGAATTAGCCTCAGAAACAGTGGGAAACAGTGCTTCTATACTAATTGCCAGGCGCTGAGACGAATGCCGCCAAGATCGAGCGTCTATGACACGGTTCAAGAATTAGCCTCAGAAACAGTGGTTCTGAACATGCTGCCAATAGCTCGCCTGGGAAACATCCAGAGAAGTCCAAGATAGTGTTTTTTAGACTGGCTGCCACGAGCTGAAACGAATGCAGCCAAGAGCGAGCGTCTGTGACTTACGGTTCAAAAGTTATTCACAGAAACATGGTTCTGAACTTTGCTGCCAGCCGCGAAAGCGAAAATAACCAAGATCGAGCGTCTAGGATTTACTTGTCAATAGCTCGCCTGGGAAACATCCAGAGAAGTCAAAGACAGTGCTTCTATACTAATTGCCAGGCGCTGAGACGAATGCCGCCAAGATCTAGCGTCTATGACTTACGGTTCAAGAATTAGCCTCAGAAACAGTGGGAAACAGTGCTTCTATACTAATTGCCAGGCGCTGAGACGAATGCCGCCAAGATCGAGCGTCTATGACACGGTTCAAGAATTAGCCTCAGAAACAGTGGTTCTGAACATGCTGCCAATAGCTCGCCTGGGAAACATCCAGAGAAGTCCAAGATAGTGTTTTTTAGACTGGCTGCCACGAGCTGAAACGAATGCAGCCAAGAGCGAGCGTCTGTGACTTACGGTTCAAAAGTTATTCACAGAAACATGGTTCTGAACTTTGCTGCCAGCCGCGAAAGCGAAAATAACCAAGATCGAGCGTCTAGGATTTACTTGTCAATAGCTCGCCTGGGAAACATCCAGAGAAGTCAAAGACAGTGCTTCTATACTAATTGCCAGGTGCTGAGACGAATGCCGCCAAGATCTAGCGTCTATGACTTACGGTTCAAGAATTAGCCTCAGAAACAGTGGGAAACAGTGCTTCTATACTAATTGCCAGGCGCTGAGACGAATGCCGCCAAGATCGAGCGTCTATGACTTACGGTTCAAGAATTAGCCTCAGAAACAGTGGTTCTGAACATGCTGCCAATAGCTCGCCTGGGAAACATCCAGACAAGTCCAAGATTGTGTTTTTTAGACTGGCTGCCACGAGCTGAAACGAATGCAGCCAAGAGCGAGCGTCAGTGACTTACGGTTCAAGAGTTATTCACAGAAACATGGTTCTGAACTTTGCTGCTAGCCGCGAAAGCGAAAATAACCAAGATCGAGCGTCTAGGATTTACTTGTCAATAGCTCGCCTGGGAAACATCCAGAGAAGTCAAAGACAGTGCTTCTATACTAATTGCCAGGCGCTGAGACGAATGCCGCCAAGATCTAGCGTCTATGACTTACGGTTCAAGAATTAGCCTCAGAAACAGTGGGAAACAGTGCTTCTATACTAATTGCCAGGCGCTGAGACGAATGCCGCCAAGATCGAGCGTCTATGACTTACGGTTCAAGAATTAGCCTCAGAAACAGTGGTTCTGAACATGCTGCCAATAGCTCGCCTGGGAAACATCCAGAGAAGTCCAAGATTGTGTTTTTTAGACTGGCTGCCACGAGCTGAAACGAATAAGGCCAAGAGCGAGCGTCAGTGACTTACGGTTCAAGAGTTATTCACAGAAACATGGTTCTGAACTTTGCTGCTAGCCGCGAAAGCGAAAATAACCAAGATCGAGCGTCTAGGATTTACTTGTCAATAGCTCGCCTGGGAAACATCCAGAGAAGTCAAAGACAGTGCTTCTAAACTAATTGCCAGGCGCTGAGACGAATGCCGCCAAGATCTAGCGTCTATGACTTACGGTTCAAGAATTAGCCTCAGAAACAGTGGGAAACAGTGCTTCTATACTAATTGCCAGGCGCTGAGACGAATGCCGCCAAGATCGAGCGTCTATGACTTACGGTTCAAGAATTAGCCTCAGAAACAGTGGTTCTGAACATGCTGCCAATAGCTCGCCTGGGAAACATCCAGACAAGTCCAAGATTGTGTTTTTTAGACTGGCTGCCACGAGCTGAAACGAATGCAGCCAAGAGCTAGCGTCTGTGACTTACGGTTCAAAAGTTATTCTCAGAAACATGGTTCTGAACTTTGCTGCCAGCCGCGAAAGCGAAAATAACCAAGATCGAGCGTCTAGGATTTACTTGTCAATAGCTCGCCTGGGAAACATCCAGAGAAGTCAAAGACAGTGCTTCTATACTAATTGCCAGGCGCTGAGACGAATGCCGCCAAGATCTAGCGTCTATGACTTACGGTTCAAGAATTAGCCTCAGAAACAGTGGGAAACAGTGCTTCTATACTAATTGCCAGGCGCTGAGACGAATGCCGCCAAGATCGAGCGTCTATGACTTACGGTTCAAGAATTAGCCTCAGAAACAGTGGTTCTGAACATGCTGCCAATAGCTCGCCTGGGAAACATCCAGAGAAGTCCAAGATTGTGTTTTTTAGACTGGCTGCCACGAGCTGAAACGAATGCAGCCAAGAGCGAGCGTCAGTGACTTACGGTTCAAGAGTTATTCACAGAAACATGTTCTGAACTTTGCTGCTAGCCGCGAAAGCGAAAATAACCAAGATCGAGCGTCTAGGATTTACTTGTCAATAGCTCGCCTGGGAAACATCCAGAGAAGTCAAAGACAGTGCTTCTATACTAATTGCCAGGCGCTGAGACGAATGCCGCCAAGATCTAGCGTCTATGACTTACGGTTCAAGAATTAGCCTCAGAAACAGTGGGAAACAGTGCTTCTATACTAATTGCCAGGCGCTGAGACGAATGCCGCCAAGATCGAGCGTCTATGACACGGTTCAAGAATTAGCCTCAGAAACAGTGGTTCTGAACATGCTGCCAATAGCTCGCCTGGGAAACATCCAGAGAAGTCCAAGATAGTGTTTTTTAGACTGGCTGCCACGAGCTGAAACGAATGCAGCCAAGAGCGAGCGTCTGTGACTTACGGTTCAAAAGTTATTCACAGAAACATGGTTCTGAACTTTGCTGCCAGCCGCGAAAGCGAAAATAACCAAGATCGAGCGTCTAGGATTTACTTGTCAATAGCTCGCCTGGGAAACATCCAGAGAAGTCAAAGACAGTGCTTCTATACTAATTGCCAGGCGCTGAGACGAATGCCGCCAAGATCTAGCGTCTATGACTTACGGTTCAAGAATTAGCCTCAGAAACAGTGGGAAACAGTGCTTCTATACTAATTGCCAGGCGCTGAGACGAATGCCGCCAAGATCGAGCGTCTATGACTTACGGTTCAAGAATTAGCCTCAGAAACAGTGGTTCTGAACATGCTGCCAATAGCTCGCCTGGGAAACATCCAGAGAAGTCCAAGATTGTGTTTTTTAGACTGGCTGCCACGAGCTGAAACGAATGCAGCCAAGAGCGAGCGTCAGTGACTTACGGTTCAAGAGTTATTCACAGAAACATGGTTCTGAACTTTGCTGCTAGCCGCGAAAGCGAAAATAACCAAGATCGAGCGTCTAGGATTTACTTGTCAATAGCTCGCCTGGGAAACATCCAGAGAAGTCAAAGACAGTGCTTCTATACTAATTGCCAGGTGCTGAGACGAATGCCGCCAAGATCTAGCGTCTATGACTTACGGTTCAAGAATTAGCCTCAGAAACAGTGGGAAACAGTGCTTCTATACTAATTGCCAGGCGCTGAGACGAATGCCGCCAAGATCGAGCGTCTATGACTTACGGTTCAAGAATTAGCCTCAGAAACAGTGGTTCTGAACATGCTGCCAATAGCTCGCCTGGGAAACATCCAGACAAGTCCAAGATTGTGTTTTTTAGACTGGCTGCCACGAGCTGAAACGAATGCAGCCAAGAGCGAGCGTCAGTGACTTACGGTTCAAGAGTTATTCACAGAAACATGGTTCTGAACTTTGCTGCTAGCCGCGAAAGCGAAAATAACCAAGATCGAGCGTCTAGGATTTACTTGTCAATAGCTCGCCTGGGAAACATCCAGAGAAGTCAAAGACAGTGCTTCTATACTAATTGCCAGGCGCTGAGACGAATGCCGCCAAGATCTAGCGTCTATGACTTACGGTTCAAGAATTAGCCTCAGAAACAGTGGGAAACAGTGCTTCTATACTAATTGCCAGGCGCTGAGACGAATGCCGCCAAGATCGAGCGTCTATGACTTACGGTTCAAGAATTAGCCTCAGAAACAGTGGTTCTGAACATGCTGCCAATAGCTCGCCTGGGAAACATCCAGAGAAGTCCAAGATTGTGTTTTTTAGACTGGCTGCCACGAGCTGAAACGAATAAGGCCAAGAGCGAGCGTCAGTGACTTACGGTTCAAGAGTTATTCACAGAAACATGGTTCTGAACTTTGCTGCTAGCCGCGAAAGCGAAAATAACCAAGATCGAGCGTCTAGGATTTACTTGTCAATAGCTCGCCTGGGAAACATCCAGAGAAGTCAAAGACAGTGCTTCTAAACTAATTGCCAGGCGCTGAGACGAATGCCGCCAAGATCTAGCGTCTATGACTTACGGTTCAAGAATTAGCCTCAGAAACAGTGGGAAACAGTGCTTCTATACTAATTGCCAGGCGCTGAGACGAATGCCGCCAAGATCGAGCGTCTATGACTTACGGTTCAAGAATTAGCCTCAGAAACAGTGGTTCTGAACATGCTGCCAATAGCTCGCCTGGGAAACATCCAGACAAGTCCAAGATTGTGTTTTTTAGACTGGCTGCCACGAGCTGAAACGAATGCAGCCAAGAGCGAGCGTCAGTGACTTACGGTTCAAGAGTTATTCACAGAAACATGTTCTGAACTTTGCTGCTAGCCGCGAAAGCGAAAATAACCAAGATCGAGCGTCTAGGATTTACTTGTCAATAGCTCGCCTGGGAAACATCCAGAGAAGTCAAAGACAGTGCTTCTATACTAATTGCCAGGCGCTGAGACGAATGCCGCCAAGATCTAGCGTCTATGACTTACGGTTCAAGAATTAGCCTCAGAAACAGTGGGAAACAGTGCTTCTATACTAATTGCCAGGCGCTGAGACGAATGCCGCCAAGATCGAGCGTCTATGACACGGTTCAAGAATTAGCCTCAGAAACAGTGGTTCTGAACATGCTGCCAATAGCTCGCCTGGGAAACATCCAGAGAAGTCCAAGATAGTGTTTTTTAGACTGGCTGCCACGAGCTGAAACGAATGCAGCCAAGAGCGAGCGTCTGTGACTTACGGTTCAAAAGTTATTCACAGAAACATGGTTCTGAACTTTGCTGCCAGCCGCGAAAGCGAAAATAACCAAGATCGAGCGTCTAGGATTTACTTGTCAATAGCTCGCCTGGGAAACATCCAGAGAAGTCAAAGACAGTGCTTCTATACTAATTGCCAGGCGCTGAGACGAATGCCGCCAAGATCTAGCGTCTATGACTTACGGTTCAAGAATTAGCCTCAGAAACAGTGGGAAACAGTGCTTCTATACTAATTGCCAGGCGCTGAGACGAATGCCGCCAAGATCGAGCGTCTATGACTTACGGTTCAAGAATTAGCCTCAGAAACAGTGGTTCTGAACATGCTGCCAATAGCTCGCCTGGGAAACATCCAGAGAAGTCCAAGATTGTGTTTTTTAGACTGGCTGCCACGAGCTGAAACGAATGCAGCCAAGAGCGAGCGTCAGTGACTTACGGTTCAAGAGTTATTCACAGAAACATGGTTCTGAACTTTGCTGCTAGCCGCGAAAGCGAAAATAACCAAGATCGAGCGTCTAGGATTTATTTGTCAATAGCTCGCCTGGGAAACATCCAGAGAAGTCAAAGACAGTGCTTCTATACTAATTGCCAGGCGCTGAGACGAATGCCGCCAAGATCTAGCGTCTATGACTTACGGTTCAAGAATTAGCCTCAGAAACAGTGGGAAACAGTGCTTCTATACTAATTGCCAGGCGCTGAGACGAATGCCGCCAAGATCGAGCGTCTATGACTTACGGTTCAAGAATTAGCCTCAGAAACAGTGGTTCTGAACATGCTGCCAATAGCTCGCCTGGGAAACATCCAGAGAAGTCCAAGATTGTGTTTTTTAGACTGGCTGCCACGAGCTGAAACGAATGCAGCCAAGAGCTAGCGTCTGTGACTTACGGTTCAAAAGTTATTCACAGAAACATGGTTCTGAACTTTGCTGCCAGCCGCGAAAGCGAAAATAACCAAGATCGAGCGTCTAGGATTTACTTGTCAATAGCTCGCCTGGGAAACATCCAGAGAAGTCAAAGACAGTGCTTCTATACTAATTGCCAGGCGCTGAGACGAATGCCGCCAAGATCTAGCGTCTATGACTTACGGTTCAAGAATTAGCCTCAGAAACAGTGGGAAACAGTGCTTCTATACTAATTGCCAGGCGCTGAGACGAATGCCGCCAAGATCGAGCGTCTATGACTTACGGTTCAAGAATTAGCCTCAGAAACAGTGGTTCTGAACATGCTGCCAATAGCTCGCCTGGGAAACATCCAGACAAGTCCAAGATTGTGTTTTTTAGACTGGCTGCCACGAGCTGAAACGAATGCAGCCAAGAGCGAGCGTCAGTGACTTACGGTTCAAGAGTTATTCACAGAAACATGGTTCTGAACTTTGCTGCTAGCCGCGAAAGCGAAAATAACCAAGATCGAGCGTCTAGGATTTACTTGTCAATAGCTCGCCTGGGAAACATCCAGAGAAGTCAAAGACAGTGCTTCTATACTAATTGCCAGGCGCTGAGACGAATGCCGCCAAGATCTAGCGTCTATGACTTACGGTTCAAGAATTAGCCTCAGAAACAGTGGGAAACAGTGCTTCTATACTAATTGCCAGGCGCTGAGACGAATGCCGCCAAGATCGAGCGTCTATGACTTACGGTTCAAGAATTAGCCTCAGAAACAGTGGTTCTGAACATGCTGCCAATAGCTCGCCTGGGAAACATCCAGAGAAGTCCAAGATTGTGTTTTTTAGACTGGCTGCCACGAGCTGAAACGAATGCAGCCAAGAGCGAGCGTCAGTGACTTACGGTTCAAGAGTTATTCACAGAAACATGGTTCTGAACTTTGCTGCTAGCCGCGAAAGCGAAAATAACCAAGATCGAGCGTCTAGGATTTACTTGTCAATAGCTCGCCTGGGAAACATCCAGAGAAGTCAAAGACAGTGCTTCTATACTAATTGCCAGGCGCTGAGACGAATGCCGCCAAGATCTAGCGTCTATGACTTACGGTTCAAGAATTAGCCTCAGAAACAGTGGGAAACAGTGCTTCTATACTAATTGCCAGGCGATGAGACGAATGCCGCCAAGATCGAGCGTCTATGACACGGTTCAAGAATTAGCCTCAGAAACAGTGGTTCTGAACATGCTGCCAATAGCTCGCCTGGGAAACATCCAGAGAAGTCCAAGATAGTGTTTTTTAGACTGGCTGCCACGAGCTGAAACGAATGCAGCCAAGAGCGAGCGTCTGTGACTTACGGTTCAAAAGTTATTCACAGAAACATGGTTCTGAACTTTGCTGCCAGCCGCGAAAGCGAAAATAACCAAGATCGAGCGTCTAGGATTTACTTGTCAATAGCTCGCCTGGGAAACATCCAGAGAAGTCAAAGACAGTGCTACTATACTAATTGCCAGGTGCTGAGACGAATGCCGCCAAGATCTAGCGTCTATGACTTACGGTTCAAGAATTAGCCTCAGAAACAGTGGGAAACAGTGCTTCTATACTAATTGCCAGGCGCTGAGACGAATGCCGCCAAGATCGAGCGTCTATGACTTACGGTTCAAGAATTAGCCTCAGAAACAGTGGTTCTGAACATGCTGCCAATAGCTCGCCTGGGAAACATCCAGACAAGTCCAAGATTGTGTTTTTTAGACTGGCTGCCACGAGCTGAAACGAATGCAGCCAAGAGCGAGCGTCAGTGACTTACGGTTCAAGAGTTATTCACAGAAACATGGTTCTGAACTTTGCTGCTAGCCGCGAAAGCGAAAATAACCAAGATCGAGCGTCTAGGATTTACTTGTCAATAGCTCGCCTGGGAAACATCCAGAGAAGTCAAAGACAGTGCTTCTATACTAATTGCCAGGCGCTGAGACGAATGCCGCCAAGATCTAGCGTCTATGACTTACGGTTCAAGAATTAGCCTCAGAAACAGTGGGAAACAGTGCTTCTATACTAATTGCCAGGCGCTGAGACGAATGCCGCCAAGATCGAGCGTCTATGACTTACGGTTCAAGAATTAGCCTCAGAAACAGTGGTTCTGAACATGCTGCCAATAGCTCGCCTGGGAAACATCCAGAGAAGTCCAAGATTGTGTTTTTTAGACTGGCTGCCACGAGCTGAAACGAATGCAGCCAAGAGCGAGCGTCAGTGACTTACGGTTCAAGAGTTATTCACAGAAACATGGTTCTGAACTTTGCTGCTAGCCGCGAAAGCGAAAATAACCAAGATCGAGCGTCTAGGATTTACTTGTCAATAGCTCGCCTGGGAAACATCCAGAGAAGTCAAAGACAGTGCTTCTATACTAATTGCCAGGCGCTGAGACGAATGCCGCCAAGATCTAGCGTCTATGACTTACGGTTCAAGAATTAGCCTCAGAAACAGTGGGAAACAGTGCTTCTATACTAATTGCCAGGCGCTGAGACGAATGCCGCCAAGATCGAGCGTCTATGACTTACGGTTCAAGAATTAGCCTCAGAAACAGTGGTTCTGAACATGCTGCCAATAGCTCGCCTGGGAAACATCCAGACAAGTCCAAGATTGTGTTTTTTAGACTGGCTGCCACGAGCTGAAACGAATGCAGCCAAGAGCTAGCGTCTGTGACTTACGGTTCAAAAGTTATTCTCAGAAACATGGTTCTGAACTTTGCTGCCAGCCGCGAAAGCGAAAATAACCAAGATCGAGCGTCTAGGATTTACTTGTCAATAGCTCGCCTGGGAAACATCCAGAGAAGTCAAAGACAGTGCTTCTATACTAATTGCCAGGCGCTGAGACGAATGCCGCCAAGATCTAGCGTCTATGACTTACGGTTCAAGAATTAGCCTCAGAAACAGTGGGAAACAGTGCTTCTATACTAATTGCCAGGCGCTGAGACGAATGCCGCCAAGATCGAGCGTCTATGACTTACGGTTCAAGAATTAGCCTCAGAAACAGTGGTTCTGAACATGCTGCCAATAGCTCGCCTGGGAAACATCCAGAGAAGTCCAAGATTGTGTTTTTTAGACTGGCTGCCACGAGCTGAAACGAATGCAGCCAAGAGCGAGCGTCAGTGACTTACGGTTCAAGAGTTATTCACAGAAACATGGTTCTGAACTTTGCTGCTAGCCGCGAAAGCGAAAATAACCAAGATCGAGCGTCTAGGATTTACTTGTCAATAGCTCGCCTGGGAAACATCCAGAGAAGTCAAAGACAGTGCTTCTATACTAATTGCCAGGTGCTGAGACGAATGCCGCCAAGATCTAGCGTCTATGACTTACGGTTCAAGAATTAGCCTCAGAAACAGTGGGAAACAGTGCTTCTATACTAATTGCCAGGCGCTGAGACGAATGCCGCCAAGATCGAGCGTCTATGACTTACGGTTCAAGAATTAGCCTCAGAAACAGTGGTTCTGAACATGCTGCCAATAGCTCGCCTGGGAAACATCCAGAGAAGTCCAAGATTGTGTTTTTTAGACTGGCTGCCACGAGCTGAAACGAATACAGCCAAGAGCGAGCGTCTGTGACTTACGGTTCAAAAGTTATTCACAGAAACATGGTTCTGAACTTTGCTGCCAGCCGCGAAAGCGAAAATAACCAAGATCGAGCGTCTAGGATTTACTTGTCAATAGCTCGCCTGGGAAACATCCAGAGAAGTCAAAGACAGTGCTTCTATACTAATTGCCAGGTGCTGAGACGAATGCCGCCAAGATCTAGCGTCTATGACTTACGGTTCAAGAATTAGCCTCAGAAACAGTGGGAAACAGTGCTTCTATACTAATTGCCAGGCGCTGAGACGAATGCCGCCAAGATCGAGCGTCTATGACTTACGGTTCAAGAATTAGCCTCAGAAACAGTGGTTCTGAACATGCTGCCAATAGCTCGCCTGGGAAACATCCAGAGAAGTCCAAGATTGTGTTTTTTAGACTGGCTGCCACGAGCTGAAACGAATGCAGCCAAGAGCTAGCGTCTGTGACTTACGGTTCAAAAGTTATTCACAGAAACATGGTTCTGAACTTTGCTGCCAGCCGCGAAAGCGAAAATAACCAAGATCGAGCGTCTAGGATTTACTTGTCAATAGCTCGCCTGGGAAACATCCAGAGAAGTCAAAGACAGTGCTTCTATACTAATTGCCAGGTGCTGAGACGAATGCCGCCAAGATCTAGCGTCTATGACTTACGGTTCAAGAATTAGCCTCAGAAACAGTGGGAAACAGTGCTTCTATACTAATTGCCAGGCGCTGAGACGAATGCCGCCAAGATCGAGCGTCTATGACTTACGGTTCAAGAATTAGCCTCAGAAACAGTGGTTCTGAACATGCTGCCAATAGCTCGCCTGGGAAACATCCAGAGAAGTCCAAGATTGTGTTTTTTAGACTGGCTGCCACGAGCTGAAACGAATGCAGCCAAGAGCTAGCGTCTGTGACTTACGGTTCAAAAGTTATTCACAGAAACATGGTTCTGAACTTTGCTGCCAGCCGCGAAAGCGAAAATAACCAAGATCGAGCGTCTAGGATTTACTTGTCAATAGCTCGCCTGGGAAACATCCAGAGAAGTCAAAGACAGTGCTTCTATACTAATTGCCAGGCGCTGAGACGAATGCCGCCAAGATCTAGCGTCTATGACTTACGGTTCAAGAATTAGCCTCAGAAACAGTGGGAAACAGTGCTTCTATACTAATTGCCAGGCGCTGAGACGAATGCCGCCAAGATCGAGCGTCTATGACTTACGGTTCAAGAATTAGCCTCAGAAACAGTGGTTCTGAACATGCTGCCAATAGCTCGCCTGGGAAACATCCAGAGAAGTCCAAGATTGTGTTTTTTAGACTGGCTGCCACGAGCTGAAACGAATGCAGCCAAGAGCGAGCGTCAGTGACTTACGGTTCAAGAGTTATTCACAGAAACATGGTTCTGAACTTTGCTGCTAGCCGCGAAAGCGAAAATAACCAAGATCGAGCGTCTAGGATTTATTTGTCAATAGCTCGCCTGGGAAACATCCAGAGAAGTCAAAGACAGTGCTTCTATACTAATTGCCAGGCGCTGAGACGAATGCCGCCAAGATCTAGCGTCTATGACTTACGGTTCAAGAATTAGCCTCAGAAACAGTGGGAAACAGTGCTTCTATACTAATTGCCAGGCGCTGAGACGAATGCCGCCAAGATCGAGCGTCTATGACTTACGGTTCAAGAATTAGCCTCAGAAACAGTGGTTCTGAACATGCTGCCAATAGCTCGCCTGGGAAACATCCAGAGAAGTCCAAGATTGTGTTTTTTAGACTGGCTGCCACGAGCTGAAACGAATGCAGCCAAGAGCGAGCGTCAGTGACTTACGGTTCAAGAGTTATTCACAGAAACATGGTTCTGAACTTTGCTGCTAGCCGCGAAAGCGAAAATAACCAAGATCGAGCGTCTAGGATTTACTTGTCAATAGCTCGCCTGGGAAACATCCAGAGAAGTCAAAGACAGTGCTTCTATACTAATTGCCAGGCGCTGAGACGAATGCCGCCAAGATCTAGCGTCTATGACTTACGGTTCAAGAATTAGCCTCAGAAACAGTGGGAAACAGTGCTTCTATACTAATTGCCAGGCGCTGAGACGAATGCCGCCAAGATCGAGCGTCTATGACTTACGGTTCAAGAATTAGCCTCAGAAACAGTGGTTCTGAACATGCTGCCAATAGCTCGCCTGGGAAACATCCAGACAAGTCCAAGATTGTGTTTTTTAGACTGGCTGCCACGAGCTGAAACGAATGCAGCCAAGAGCTAGCGTCTGTGACTTACGGTTCAAAAGTTATTCTCAGAAACATGGTTCTGAACTTTGCTGCCAGCCGCGAAAGCGAAAATAACCAAGATCGAGCGTCTAGGATTTACTTGTCAATAGCTCGCCTGGGAAACATCCAGAGAAGTCAAAGACAGTGCTTCTATACTAATTGCCAGGCGCTGAGACGAATGCCGCCAAGATCTAGCGTCTATGACTTACGGTTCAAGAATTAGCCTCAGAAACAGTGGGAAACAGTGCTTCTATACTAATTGCCAGGCGCTGAGACGAATGCCGCCAAGATCGAGCGTCTATGACTTACGGTTCAAGAATTAGCCTCAGAAACAGTGGTTCTGAACATGCTGCCAATAGCTCGCCTGGGAAACATCCAGAGAAGTCCAAGATTGTGTTTTTTAGACTGGCTGCCACGAGCTGAAACGAATGCAGCCAAGAGCGAGCGTCAGTGACTTACGGTTCAAGAGTTATTCACAGAAACATGGTTCTGAACTTTGCTGCTAGCCGCGAAAGCGAAAATAACCAAGATCGAGCGTCTATGATTTACTTGTCAATAGCTCGCCTGGGAAACATCCAGAGAAGTCAAAGACAGTGCTTCTATACTAATTGCCAGGTGCTGAGACGAATGCCGCCAAGATCTAGCGTCTATGACTTACGGTTCAAGAATTAGCCTCAGAAACAGTGGGAAACAGTGCTTCTATACTAATTGCCAGGCGCTGAGACGAATGCCGCCAAGATCGAGCGTCTATGACTTACGGTTCAAGAATTAGCCTCAGAAACAGTGGTTCTGAACATGCTGCCAATAGCTCGCCTGGGAAACATCCAGAGAAGTCCAAGATTGTGTATTTTAGACTGGCTGCCACGAGCTGAAACGAATACAGCCAAGAGCGAGCGTCTGTGACTTACGGTTCAAAAGTTATTCACAGAAACATGGTTCTGAACTTTGCTGCCAGCCGCGAAAGCGAAAATAACCAAGATCGAGCGTCTAGGATTTACTTGTCAATAGCTCGCCTGGGAAACATCCAGAGAAGTCAAAGACAGTGCTTCTATACTAATTGCCAGGTGCTGAGACGAATGCCGCCAAGATCTAGCGTCTATGACTTACGGTTCAAGAATTAGCCTCAGAAACAGTGGGAAACAGTGCTTCTATACTAATTGCCAGGCGCTGAGACGAATGCCGCCAAGATCGAGCGTCTATGACTTACGGTTCAAGAATTAGCCTCAGAAACAGTGGTTCTGAACATGCTGCCAATAGCTCGCCTGGGAAACATCCAGAGAAGTCCAAGATTGTGTTTTTTAGACTGGCTGCCACGAGCTGAAACGAATGCAGCCAAGAGCTAGCGTCTGTGACTTACGGTTCAAAAGTTATTCACAGAAACATGGTTCTGAACTTTGCTGCCAGCCGCGAAAGCGAAAATAACCAAGATCGAGCGTCTAGGATTTACTTGTCAATAGCTCGCCTGGGAAACATCCAGAGAAGTCAAAGACAGTGCTTCTATACTAATTGCCAGGCGCTGAGACGAATGCCGCCAAGATCTAGCGTCTATGACTTACGGTTCAAGAATTAGCCTCAGAAACAGTGGGAAACAGTGCTTCTATACTAATTGCCAGGCGCTGAGACGAATGCCGCCAAGATCGAGCGTCTATGACTTACGGTTCAAGAATTAGCCTCAGAAACAGTGGTTCTGAACATGCTGCCAATAGCTCGCCTGGGAAACATCCAGAGAAGTCCAAGATTGTGTTTTTTAGACTGGCTGCCACGAGCTGAAACGAATGCAGCCAAGAGCGAGCGTCAGTGACTTACGGTTCAAGAGTTATTCACAGAAACATGGTTCTGAACTTTGCTGCTAGCCGCGAAAGCGAAAATAACCAAGATCGAGCGTCTAGGATTTATTTGTCAATAGCTCGCCTGGGAAACATCCAGAGAAGTCAAAGACAGTGCTTCTATACTAATTGCCAGGCGCTGAGACGAATGCCGCCAAGATCTAGCGTCTATGACTTACGGTTCAAGAATTAGCCTCAGAAACAGTGGGAAACAGTGCTTCTATACTAATTGCCAGGCGCTGAGACGAATGCCGCCAAGATCGAGCGTCTATGACTTACGGTTCAAGAATTAGCCTCAGAAACAGTGGTTCTGAACATGCTGCCAATAGCTCGCCTGGGAAACATCCAGAGAAGTCCAAGATTGTGTTTTTTAGACTGGCTGCCACGAGCTGAAACGAATGCAGCCAAGAGCGAGCGTCTGTGACTTACGGTTCAAAAGTTATTCACAGAAACATGGTTCTGAACTTTGCTGCCAGCCGCGAAAGCGAAAATAACCAAGATCGAGCGTCTAGGATTTACTTGTCAATAGCTCGCCTGGGAAACATCCAGAGAAGTCAAAGACAGTGCTTCTATACTAATTGCCAGGCGCTGAGACGAATGCCGCCAAGATCTAGCGTCTATGACTTACGGTTCAAGAATTAGCCTCAGAAACAGTGGGAAACAGTGCTTCTATACTAATTGCCAGGCGCTGAGACGAATGCCGCCAAGATCGAGCGTCTATGACTTACGGTTCAAGAATTAGCCTCAGAAACAGTGGTTCTGAACATGCTGCCAATACCTCGCCTGGGAAACATCCAGAGAAGTCCAAGATTGTGTTTTTTAGACTGGGTGCCACGAGCTGAAACGAATGCAGCCAAGAGCGAGCGTCAGTGACTTACGGTTCAAGAGTTATTCACAGAAACATGGTTCTGAACTTTGCTGCTAGCCGCGAAAGCGAAAATAACCAAGATCGAGCGTCTAGGATTTACTTGTCAATAGCTCGCCTGGGAAACATCCAGAGAAGTCAAAGACAGTGCTTCTATACTAATTGCCAGGCGCTGAGACGAATGCCGCCAAGATCTAGCGTCTATGACTTACGGTTCAAGAATTAGCCTCAGAAACAGTGGGAAACAGTGCTTCTATACTAATTGCCAGGCGCTGAGACGAATGCCGCCAAGATCGAGCGTCTATGACTTACGGTTCAAGAATTAGCCTCAGAAACAGTGGTTCTGAACATGCTGCCAATAGCTCGCCTGGGAAACATCCAGAGAAGTCCAAGATAGTGTTTTTTTAGACTGGCTGCCACGAGCTGAAACGAATGCAGCCAAGAGCGAGCGTCTGTGACTTACGGTTCAAAAGTTATTCACAGAAACATGGTTCTGAACTTTGCTGCCAGCCGCGAAAGCGAAAATAACCAAGATCGAGCGTCTAGGATTTACTTGTCAATAGCTCGCCTGGGAAACATCCAGAGAAGTCAAAGACAGTGCTTCTATACTAATTGCCAGGTGCTGAGACGAATGCCGCCAAGATCTAGCGTCTATGACTTACGGTTCAAGAATTAGCCTCAGAAACAGTGGGAAACAGTGCTTCTATACTAATTGCCAGGCGCTGAGACGAATGCCGCCAAGATCGAGCGTCTATGACTTACGGTTCAAGAATTAGCCTCAGAAACAGTGGTTCTGAACATGCTGCCAATAGCTCGCCTGGGAAACATCCAGAGAAGTCCAAGATTGTGTTTTTTAGACTGGCTGCCACGAGCTGAAACGAATACAGCCAAGAGCGAGCGTCTGTGACTTACGGTTCAAAAGTTATTCACAGAAACATGGTTCTGAACTTTGCTGCCAGCCGCGAAAGCGAAAATAACCAAGATCGAGCGTCTAGGATTTACTTGTCAATAGCTCGCCTGGGAAACATCCAGAGAAGTCAAAGACAGTGCTTCTATACTAATTGCCAGGTGCTGAGACGAATGCCGCCAAGATCTAGCGTCTATGACTTACGGTTCAAGAATTAGCCTCAGAAACAGTGGGAAACAGTGCTTCTATACTAATTGCCAGGCGCTGAGACGAATGCCGCCAAGATCGAGCGTCTATGACACGGTTCAAGAATTAGCCTCAGAAACAGTGGTTCTGAACATGCTGCCAATAGCTCGCCTGGGAAACATCCAGAGAAGTCCAAGATAGTGTTTTTTAGACTGGCTGCCACGAGCTGAAACGAATGCAGCCAAGAGCGAGCGTCTGTGACTTACGGTTCAAAAGTTATTCACAGAAACATGGTTCTGAACTTTGCTGCCAGCCGCGAAAGCGAAAATAACCAAGATCGAGCGTCTAGGATTTACTTGTCAATAGCTCGCCTGGGAAACATCCAGAGAAGTCAAAGACAGTGCTTCTATACTAATTGCCAGGCGCTGAGACGAATGCCGCCAAGATCTAGCGTCTATGACTTACGGTTCAAGAATTAGCCTCAGAAACAGTGGGAAACAGTGCTTCTATACTAATTGCCAGGCGCTGAGACGAATGCCGCCAAGATCGAGCGTCTATGACTTACGGTTCAAGAATTAGCCTCAGAAACAGTGGTTCTGAACATGCTGCCAATAGCTCGCCTGGGAAACATCCAGAGAAGTCCAAGATTGTGTTTTTTAGACTGGCTGCCACGAGCTGAAACGAATACAGCCAAGAGCGAGCGTCTGTGACTTACGGTTCAAAAGTTATTCACAGAAACATGGTTCTGAACTTTGCTGCCAGCCGCGAAAGCGAAAATAACCAAGATCGAGCGTCTAGGATTTACTTGTCAATAGCTCGCCTGGGAAACATCCAGAGAAGTCAAAGACAGTGCTTCTATACTAATTGCCAGGTGCTGAGACGAATGCCGCCAAGATCTAGCGTCTATGACTTACGGTTCAAGAATTAGCCTCAGAAACAGTGGTTCTGAACATGCTGCCAATAGCTCGACTGGGAAACATCCAGAGAAGTCCAAGATTGTGTTTTTTAGACTGGCTGCCACGAGCTGAAACGAATGCAGCCAAGAGCTAGCGTCTGTGACTTACGGTTCAAAAGTTATTCACAGAAACATGGTTCTGAACTTTGCTGCCAGCCGCGAAAGCGAAAATAACCAAGATCGAGCGTCTAGGATTTACTTGTCAATAGCTCGCCTGGGAAACATCCAGAGAAGTCAAAGACAGTGCTTCCATACTAATTGCCAGGCGCTGAGACGAATGCCGCCAAGATCTAGCGTCTATGACTTACGGTTCAAGAATTAGCCTCAGAAACAGTGGGAAACAGTGCTTCTATACTAATTGCCAGGCGCTGAGACGAATG
>NW_027463953.1:0-104868 GCF_050947455.1 Rhinoderma darwinii
GTTTGTGAGGTGGAGCAGTGCTGGTCGGGTGTACATGACTTCCGGTCACCGCTGTTATATCGTGTTCCCTCTGTTATCAGTCAGGAGATTTCCCATGATGCAGTAGTAAGGTAAGGTTACATGACGTCATTTCTGTGCGGTTTTTGGCACAGTGTTGTACATAATTTAGTGGGTAATGGGCAGCCAGTGACCGCAGAGGTGGAATGAGGGGAGAGGTAGATTTACCCCTGCAGCAGAGCTGAGAATGGGTAGGAGGGTGTAATAGTGTTAGATGGGAAGCCACAGAGGAGGATGGGAGAGTAGTTTAGACGGTGGATGATGAGGGCATATGTACTGGCATTTATGTCTATACGAGGGGGAGGAAAGACGGACTTCTAGAGGGAGGGGAGGAAAGACGGACTTCTAGAGGGAGGGGAGGAAAGACGGACTTCTAGAGGGAGGGGAGGAAAGACGGACTTCTAGAGGGAGGAAAGGCGGACTTCTAGAGGGGGAGCAAAGACGGCCTTCTAGAGGGAGGGGAGGAAAGACGGACTTCTAGAGGGAGGGGGAGGAAAGGCGGACTTCTAGAGGGAGGGGAGGAAAGACGGACTTCTAGAGGGAGGGGAGGAAAGGCGGACTTCTAGAGGGAGGGGAGGAAAGGCGGACTTCTAGAGGGAGGGGAGGAAAGGCGGACTTCTAGAGGGAGGGGAGGAAAGGCGGACTTCTAGAGGGAGGGGAGGAAAGGCGGACTTCTAGAGGGAGGGGGAGGAAAGGCGGACTTCTAGAGGGAGGGGAGGAAAGGCGTGACTTCTAGAGGGAGGGGAGGAAAGGCGTGACTTCTAGAGGGAGGGGAGGAAAGGCGTGACTTCTAGAGGGAGGGGAGGAAAGGCGGACTTCTAGAGGGAGGGGAGGAAAGGCGGACTTCTAGAGGGAGGGGAGGAGAGACGGACTTCTAGAGGGAGGGGAGGAAAGACGGACTTCTAGAGGGAGGGGAGGAAAGACGGCCTTCTAGAGGGAGGAAAGGCGGACTTCTAGAGGGGGAGCAAAGACGGCCTTCTAGAGGGAGGGGAGGAAAGATGGACTTCTAGAGGGAGGGGAGGAAAGGCGGACTTCTAGAGGGAGGGGAGGAAAGGCGGACTTCTAGAGGGAGGGGAGGAAAGGCGGACTTCTAGAGGGAGGGGAGGAAAGGCGGACTTCTAGAGGGAGGGGAGGAAAGGCGGACTTCTAGAGGGAGGGGAGGAAAGGCGGACTTCTAGAGGGAGGGGAGGAAAGGCGGACTTCTAGAGGGAGGGGAGGAAAGGCGGACTTCTAGAGGGAGGGGGAGGAAAGGCGGACTTCTAGAGGGAGGGGAGGAAAGGCGTGACTTCTAGAGGGAGGGGAGGAAAGGCGTGACTTCTAGAGGGAGGGGAGGAAAGGCGTGACTTCTAGAGGGAGGGGAGGAAAGGCGGACTTCTAGAGGGAGGGGAGGAAAGACGGACTTCTAGAGGGAGGGGAGGAAAGGCGGACTTCTAGAGGGAGGGGAGGAAAGGCGGACTTCTAGAGGGAGGGGAGGAAAGGCGGACATCTAGAGGGTTTATGAGGTGGAGGCAGCAAGAAGTGGGAAGCCTGTGCTGTCTGACATTAAGTCCATGTTCACACAGTTTTTTGATGCAATAACCGCGCCGCAAAACTCGTCAAAAAACGGCCGAAAATGCCTCCCATTGATTTCAATGGGGGGCGGAGGCGTCTTTTTCCCACGAGCCTATCTTCTGGCATTTTTGCCTCTGACCTCCCATTGACATCAATGGGAGGCAGAGAAAGCGTATTTCGCTGAGTTTTATTCCTCGGTGCTCCATGGTCGCGGTTGAAAATCGGCGTGCAGGCAGAGGAAAATCTGCCTCAAACTTCAAAACGGAATTTTGAGGCAGAATTTCCGTCTGCAAAAAACTCTGTGTGAACCCGGCCTAAGGGTTATCCCAATACAGCGACCTGTGAGACGGGAGAATTGTGGAGCCATTACCTGTGATTGATAGTTCTGGTGAGGGGGGGGGGGGTTAGTGAAATGGGGTAAAGATGATTCCGTTTTATCCAGGTTGATCTTTAGGGAGCGGGAGGTGAAGGTGGAGATAACTGTTAGGGTATGTTCACACGCAGTGGTTTCAGATCGAATTACGTCTGAAAAAACGCCCCTAATACGCCTAAAAACATCTGCCCATTGCTTTCAATGGGAATTACGATGTTCTGTTCCCACGAGCCTTTATTTTATGCGTCACTGTCAAAATACGGCGCGTAAAATTACGGCTCGTCAAAAGAAGTGCAGGCCGCTTCTAGGGATGTTTTTGGAGGTGTTTCTCATTGACTCCATTGAAAAACGGCCATAAAAAACGCAGCGAAAAACGCGAGTTGTTAAAAAAAACTTCTGAAAATACGGAGCTTCAAGGGAAAACCGCTCCTGATTTTCAGACGTTTTTTAAGCCACTCGCTATTTTTGCGGCGTTTTTTTACGGCTATTTTTAGAGCTGTTTACTATATAGTCAATGAAAAACGTCCCAAGAAATGACCTGCACTTCATTTTCATGGCCGTTTTTTTACACGGCCGTTTTGAAAAACGGGCGTGTAAAAAAATGACCTGTAGGAACAGAACGCCGGTTTTCCCATTAAAATCAATGGGCAAATGTTTGGAGGCGTTCTGCTTCCGATTTTTCGTGCATTTACGGCCCGGAAAATGCGCCGTGTCAACATACCCTTAGACACTCTAAATAGCAGAGAGGCAACATCCAGAGCAGACATGTAAATTTGACTTAAGGTTTAGATGGAGAAGAGTAAGGGTCCCAGGACACTGAGGCTCTTGAGGGACACTAACAAAGAGAGAGTGGGACAAAGAAGAGGAGGTGGTGTGTGAGTGGGAGATACTAAGTCTTTGGTTGGTAAGGTATGAGGAGATCCAGGAGAGCGCCATGTCTGTGATGTCAAAATACTAGAGAATTTGTATCAGGATGGTGTGGTCTACTGTGTCGTAGGTGGTGGACAGGTCTAGAAGGAAGAGCACAGAGTAATGTAGAAGCAGAGGACAGGACTAGAAGGAGCACAGAGTAATGTAGAAGCAGAGGACAGGTCTAGAAGGAGGAGCACAGAGTAATGTAGAAGCAGAGGACAGGTCTAGTAGGAGGAGCATAGAGTAATATAGAAGCAGAGCACAGGTCTAGAAGGAGCAGCACAGAATAATGTGGAAGGCGGAGGACAGGTCTAGAAGGAGCATAGAGTAATGTAGAAGCAGAGGACAGGCCTAGAAGGAGGAGCACAGAGTAATGTAGAAGCAGAGGACAGGTCTAGAAGGAGGAGCACAGAGTAATGTAGAAGCAGAGGACAGGTCTAGAAGGAGGAGCACAGAGTAATGTAGAAGCAGGGGACAGGTCTAGTAGGAGGAGCACAGAGTAATGTAGAAGCAGAGGACAGGACTAGAAGGAGGAGCACAGAGTAATGTAGAAGCAGGGGACAGGTCTAGAAGGAGGAGCACAGAGTAATGTAGAAGCAGGGGACAGGTCTAGAAGGAGGAGCACAGAGTAATGTAGAAGCAGAGGACAGGTCTAGAAGGAGCAGCACAGAGTAATGTAGAAGCAGAGGACAGGTCTAGAAGGAGGAGCACAGAATAATGTAGAAGCAGGGGACAGGTCTAGAAGGAGGAGCACAGAGTAATGTAGAAGCAGGGGACAGGTCTAGTAGGAGGAGCACAGAGTAATGTAGAAGCAGAGGACAGGACTAGAAGGAGGAGCACAGAGTAATGTAGAAGCAGAGGACAGGTCTAGAAGGAGGAGCACAGAGTAATGTAGAAGCAGGGGACAGGTCTAGAAGGAGGAGCACAGAGTAATGTAGAAGCAGGGGACAGGTCTAGTAGGAGGAGCACAGAGTAATGTAGAAGCAGAGGACAGGACTAGAAGGAGGAGCACAGAGTAATGTAGAAGCAGAGGACAGGTCTAGAAGGAGGAGTACAGAGTAATGTAGAAGCAGGGGACAGGTCTAGAAGGAGGAGCACAGAGTAATGTAGAAGCAGAGGACAGGTCTAGAAGGAGCAGCACAGAGTAATGTAGAAGCAGAGGACAGGTCTAGAAGGAGGAGCACAGAATAATGTAGAAGGCAGAGGACAGGTCTAGAAGGAGGAGCACAGAGTAATGTAGAAGCAGAGGACAGGTCTAGAAGGAGGAGCACAGAATAATGTAGAAGCAGAGGACAGGTCTAGAAGGAGCACAGAGTAATGTAGAAGCAGAGGACAGGCCTAGAAGGAGGAGCACAGAGTAATGTAGAAGCAGAGGACAGGTCTAGAAGGAGGAGCACAGAGTAATGTAGAAGCAGAGGACCGGTATAGAAGGAGGAGCACAGAGTAATGTAGAAGCAGAGGACAGGTCTAGAAAGAAGAGAACAGAGTAATGTAGAAGGCAGAGGACAGGTCTAGAAGGAGGAGCATAGAGTAATGTAGAAGCAGAGGATGGGACTAGAAGGAGCACAGAGTAATGCAGAAGCAGAGGACAGTTCTAGAAGGAGGAACACAGAATAATATAGAAGCAGAGGACAGGTCTAGACGGAGCACAGAATAATGTAGAAGCAGAGGACAGGTCTAGAAGGTGGAGCATAGAGTAATGTAGAAGCAGAGGACAGGTCTAGAAGGAGCAGCATAGAGTAATGTAGAAGCAGAGGACAGGTCTAGAAGGAGCAGCATAGAGTAATGTAGAAGCAGAGGACAGGTCTAGAAGAAGGAGCACAGAGTAATGTAGAAGCAGAGGACAGGTCTAGAAGGAGCACAGAGTAATGTAGAAGCAGAGGACAGGTCTAGAAGGTGGAGCATAGAGTAATATAGAAGCAGAGGACAGGTCTAGAAGGAGGAGGTCAGAGTAATGTAGAAGGCGGAGGACAGGTCTAGAAGGAGGAGCACAGAGTAATGTAGAAGGCGGAGGACAGGTCTAGAAGGAGGAGCACAGAGTAATGTAGAAGCAGAGGACAGGTCTAGAAGGTGGAGCACAGAGTAATGTAGAAGGCGGAGGACAGGACTAGAAGGAGGAGCACAGAGTAATGTAGAAGCAGAGGACAGGTCTAGAAGGAGGAGCACAGAGTAATGTAGAAGGCGGAGGACAGGTCTAGAAGGAGCAGCACAGAGTAATGTAGAAGCAGAGGACAGGTCTAGAAGGAGGAGCACAGAGTATTGTAGAAGCAGAGGACAGGTCTAGAAGGAGGAGTACAGAGTAATGTAGAAGCAGAGGACAGGTCTAGAAGGAGAAGCACAGAGTAATGTTGAAGCAGAGGATGGGACTAGAAGGTGGTGGACAGGTCTAGAAGGAGGAGCACAGAGTAATGTAGAAGGCGGAGGACAGGTCTAGAAGGAGGAGCACAGAGTAATGTAGAAGCAGAGGACAGGTCTAGAAGGAGGAGCACAGAGTAATGTAGAAGCAGAGGACAGGTCTAGAAGGAGGAGCACAGAGTAATGTAGAAGCAGAGAACAGGTCTAGAAGGAGGAGCACAGAATAATGTAGAAGCAGAGGACAGGTCTAGAAGGAGGAGCACAGAGTAATATAGAAGCAGAGGACAGGTCTAGAAGGAGGAGTACTGAGTAATGTAGAAGCAGAGGACAGGTCTAGAAGGAGGAGCACAGAGTAATGTAGAAGCAGAGGACAGGTCTAGAAGGAGGAGTACAGAGTAATGTAGAAGCAGAGGACAGGTCTAGAAGGAGAAGCACAGAGTAATGTAGAAGCAGAGGACAGGTCTAGAAGGAGCAGCATAGAGTAATGTAGAAGCAGAGGACAGGTCTAGAAGGAGGAGCACAGAGTAATGTAGAAGCAGAGAACAGGTCTAGAAGGAGCACAGAGTAATGTAGAAGCAGAGGACAGGTCTAGAAGGAGGAGCATAGAGTAATGTAGAAGCAGAGGACAGGTCTAGAAGAAGGAGCATAGGGTAATATAGAAGAAGAGGACAGGTCTAGAAGGAGCAGTACAGAGTAATGTAGAAGCAGAGGACAGGTCTAGAAGGAGGAGCACAGAGTAATGTAGAAGCAGAGCACAGGTCTAGAAGGAGGAGCACAGAGTAATGTAGAAGCAGAGGACAGGCCTAGAAGGAGGAGCACAGAGTAATGTAGAAGCAGAGGACAGGTCTAGAAGGAGGAGCACAGAGTAATGTAGAAGCAGAGGACCGGTATAGAAGGAGGAGCACAGAGTAATGTAGAAGCAGAGGACAGGTCTAGAAAGAAGAGAACAGAGTAATGTAGAAGGCAGAGGACAGGTCTAGAAGGAGGAGCATAGAGTAATGTAGAAGCAGAGGATGGGACTAGAAGGAGCACAGAGTAATGCAGAAGCAGAGGACAGTTCTAGAAGGAGGAACACAGAATAATATAGAAGCAGAGGACAGGTCTAGACGGAGCACAGAATAATGTAGAAGCAGAGGACAGGTCTAGAAGGTGGAGCATAGAGTAATATAGAAGCAGAGGACAGGACTAGAAGGAGCACAGAGTAATGTAGAAGCAGAGGACAGGTCTAGAAGGAGCAGCATAGAGTAATGTAGAAGCAGAGGACAGGTCTAGAAGGAGCAGCATAGAGTAATGTAGAAGCAGAGGACAGGTCTAGAAGAAGGAGCACAGAGTAATGTAGAAGCAGAGGACAGGTCTAGAAGGAGCACAGAGTAATGTAGAAGCAGAGGACAGGTCTAGAAGGTGGAGCATAGAGTAATATAGAAGCAGAGGACAGGTCTAGAAGGAGGAGGTCAGAGTAATGTAGAAGGCGGAGGACAGGTCTAGAAGGAGGAGCACAGAGTAATGTAGAAGGCGGAGGACAGGTCTAGAAGGAGGAGCACAGAGTAATGTAGAAGCAGAGGACAGGTCTAGAAGGTGGAGCACAGAGTAATGTAGAAGGCGGAGGACAGGACTAGAAGGAGGAGCACAGAGTAATGTAGAAGCGGAGGACAGGTCTAGAAGGAGGAGCACAGAGTAATGTAGAAGGCGGAGGACAGGTCTAGAAGGAGCAGCACAGAGTAATGTAGAAGCAGAGGACAGGTCTAGAAGGAGGAGCACAGAGTATTGTAGAAGCAGAGGACAGGTCTAGAAGGAGGAGTACAGAGTAATGTAGAAGCAGAGGACAGGTCTAGAAGGAGAAGCACAGAGTAATGTTGAAGCAGAGGATGGGACTAGAAGGTGGTGGACAGGTCTAGAAGGAGGAGCACAGAGTAATGTAGAAGGCGGAGGACAGGTCTAGAAGGAGGAGCACAGAGTAATGTAGAAGCAGAGGACAGGTCTAGAAGGAGGAGCACAGAGTAATGTAGAAGCAGAGGACAGGTCTAGAAGGAGGAGCACAGAGTAATGTAGAAGCAGAGAACAGGTCTAGAAGGAGGAGCACAGAATAATGTAGAAGCAGAGGACAGGTCTAGAAGGAGGAGCACAGAGTAATATAGAAGCAGAGGACAGGTCTAGAAGGAGGAGTACTGAGTAATGTAGAAGCAGAGGACAGGTCTAGAAGGAGGAGCACAGAGTAATGTAGAAGCAGAGGACAGGTCTAGAAGGAGGAGTACAGAGTAATGTAGAAGCAGAGGACAGGTCTAGAAGGAGAAGCACAGAGTAATGTAGAAGCAGAGGACAGGTCTAGAAGGAGCAGCATAGAGTAATGTAGAAGCAGAGGACAGGTCTAGAAGGAGGAGCACAGAGTAATGTAGAAGCAGAGAACAGGTCTAGAAGGAGCACAGAGTAATGTAGAAGCAGAGGACAGGTCTAGAAGGAGGAGCATAGAGTAATGTAGAAGCAGAGGACAGGTCTAGAAGAAGGAGCATAGGGTAATATAGAAGAAGAGGACAGGTCTAGAAGGAGCAGTACAGAGTAATGTAGAAGCAGAGGACAGGTCTAGAAGGAGGAGCACAGAGTAATGTAGAAGCAGAGCACAGGTCTAGAAGGAGGAGCACAGAGTAATGTAGAAGGAGGAGGACAGGTCTAGAAGGAGGAGCAGAGTAATGTAGAAGCAGAGGACAGGTCTAGAAGGAGGAGCACAGAGTAATGTAGAAGCAGAGGACAGGTCTAGAAGGAGCACAGAGTAATGTAGTAGCAGAGGACAGGTCTAGAAGGAGCACAGAGTAAATTAGAAGCAGAGGACAGGTCTAGAAGGAAGAGTACAGAATAATGTAGAAGCAGAGGACAGGTCTAGAAGGAGGAGCACAGAGTAATGTAGAAGCAGAGGACAGGCCTAGAAGGAGGAGCACAGAGTAATGTAGAAGCAGAGGACAGGTCTAGAAGGAGGAGCACAGAGTAATGTAGAAGCAGAGGACCGGTATAGAAGGAGGAGCACAGAGTAATGTAGAAGCAGAGGACAGGTCTAGAAAGAAGAGAACAGAGTAATGTAGAAGGCAGAGGACAGGTCTAGAAGGAGGAGCATAGAGTAATGTAGAAGCAGAGGATGGGACTAGAAGGAGCACAGAGTAATGCAGAAGCAGAGGACAGTTCTAGAAGGAGGAACACAGAATAATATAGAAGCAGAGGACAGGTCTAGACGGAGCACAGAATAATGTAGAAGCAGAGGACAGGTCTAGAAGGTGGAGCATAGAGTAATGTAGAAGCAGAGGACAGGTCTAGAAGGAGCAGCATAGAGTAATGTAGAAGCAGAGGACAGGTCTAGAAGGAGCAGCATAGAGTAATGTAGAAGCAGAGGACAGGTCTAGAAGAAGGAGCACAGAGTAATGTAGAAGCAGAGGACAGGTCTAGAAGGAGCACAGAGTAATGTAGAAGCAGAGGACAGGGCTAGAAGGAGGAGCACAGAGTAATGTAGAAGCAGAGGACAGGTCTAGAAGGAGCAGCATAGAGTAATGTAGAAGCAGGGGACAGGTCTGGAAGGAGGAGCACAGAGTAATGTAGAAGCAGAGGACAGGTCTAGAAGGAGGAGTACAGAGTAATGTAGAAGCAGAGGACAGGTCTAGAAGGAGGAGCACAGAGTAATGTAGAAGGCAGAGGACAGGTCTAGAAGGAAGAGCATAGAGTAATGTAGAAGCAGAGGACAGGACTAGAAGGAGGAGCACAGAGTAATGTAGAAGCAGAGGACAGGTCTAGAAGGAGGAGCACAGAGTAATGTAGAAGCAGAGGACAGGTCTAGAAGGAGGAGCACAGTGTAATGTAGAAGCAGGGGACAGGTCTAGAAGGAGGAGCACAGAGTAATGTAGAAGCAGAGGACAGGGCTAGAAGGAGGTGTACAGAGTAATGTAGAAGCAGAGGACAGGTCTAGAAGGAGGAGCACAGAGTAATGTAGAAGGCGGAGGACAGGTCTAGAAGGAGGAGCACAGAGTACTGTAGAAGCAGAGGATAGGTCTAGAAGGAGGAGCATAGAGTAATATAGAAGTAGAGGACAGGTCTAGAAGGAGGAGCATAGAGTAATGTAGAAGCAGAGGACAGGCCTAGAAGGAGGAGCATAGAGTAATGTAGAAGCAGAGCACAGGTCTAGAAGGAGGAGCACATAGTAATGTAGAAGCAGAGGACAGGGCTAGAAGGAGGAGCACAGAGTAATGTAGAAGCAGAGGACAGGTCTAGAAGGAGGAGCACAGAGTAATGTAGAAGCAGAGGACAGGTCTAGAAGGAGGAGTACAGAGTAATGTAGAAGCAGAGGACAGGTCTAGAAGGAGGAGCACAGAGTAATGTAGAAGCAGAGGACAGGTCTAGAAGGAGGAGCACAGTAATATAGAAGCAGAGGACAGGTCTAGAAGGAGGAGCACAGAGTAATGTAGAAGGTGGAGGACAGGTCTAGAAGGAGGAGCACAGAGTAATGTAGAAGCATAGGACAGGTCTAGAGGGAGGAGCACAGAGTAATGTAGAAGCAGAGGACAGGTCTAGAAGGAGGAGCACAGAGTAATGTAGAAGCAGAGCACAGGTCTAGAAGGAGGAGCACATAGTATTGTAGAAGCAGAGGACAGGTCTAGAAGGAGCAGCACAGAGTAATGTAGAAGCAGAGGACAGGTCTAGAAGGAGGAGTACAGAGTAATGTAGAAGCAGAGGACAGGTCTAGAAGGAGGAGCACAGAGTAATGTAGAAGCAGAGGACAGGTCTAGAAGGAGCAGCATAGAGTAATGTAGATGCAGGGGACAGGTCTAGAAGGAGGAGCACAGAGTAATGTAGAAGCAGAGGACAGGCCTAGAAGGAGGAGTACAGAGTAATGTAGAAGCAGAGGACAGGTCTAGAAGGAGGAGCACAGAGTAATGTAGAAGCAGAGGACAGGTCTAGAAGGAGGAGTACAGAGTAATGTAGAAGCAGAGGACAGGTCTAGAAGGAGGAGCACAGAGTAATGTAGAAGCAGAGGACAGGTCTAGAAGGAGGAGCATAGAGTAATGTAGAAGCAGAGGACAGGTCTAGAAGAAGGAGCATAGGGTAATATAGAAGAAGAGGACAGGTCTAGAAGGAGCAGCACAGAGTAATGTAGAAGCAGAGGACAGGTCTAGAAGGAGGAGCACAGAGTAATGTAGAAGCAGAGGACCGGTATAGAAGGAGGAGCACAGATTCATGTAGAAGGCAGAGGACAGGTCTAGAAGGAGGAGCACAGAGTAATGTAGAAGGCGGAGGACAGGTCTAGAAGGAGGAGCAGAGTAATGTAGAAGCAGAGGACAGGTCTAGAAGGAGGAGCACAGAGTAATGTAGTAGCAGAGGACAGGTCTAGAAGGAGCACAGAGTAAATTAGAAGCAGAGGACAGGTCTAGAAGGAGCAGCATAGAGTAATGTAGAAGCAGAGGACAGGTCTAGAAGGAGCACAGAGTAATGTAGAAGCAGAGGACAGGTCTAGAAGGAGGAGCACAGAGTAATATAGAAGCAGAGGACAGGTCTAGAAGGAGGAGCACAGAGTAATGTAGAAGCAGAGGACAGGTCTAGTAGGAGGAGTACAGAGTAATGTAGAAGCAGAGGACAGGTCTAGAAGGAGGAGCACAGAGTAATGTAGAAGGCAGAGGACAGGTCTAGAAGGAAGAGCATAGAGTAATGTAAAAGCAGAGGACAGGACTAGAAGGAGGAGCACAGAGTAATGTAGAAGCAGAGGACAGGCCTAGAAGAAGGAGCACAGAGTAATGTAGAAGCAGAGGACAGGTCTAGAAGGAGCACAGAGTAATGTAGAAGCAGAGGACAGGTCTAGAAGGTGGAGCATAGAGTAATATAGAAGCAGAGGACAGGTCTAGAAGGAGGAGGTCAGAGTAATGTAGAAGGCGGAGGACAGGTCTAGAAGGAGGAGCACAGAGTAATGTAGAAGGCGGAGGACAGGTCTAGAAGGAGGAGCACAGAGTAATGTAGAAGCAGAGGACAGGTCTAGAAGGTGGAGCACAGAGTAATGTAGAAGGCGGAGGACAGGACTAGAAGGAGGAGCACAGAGTAATGTAGAAGCAGAGGACAGGTCTAGAAGGAGGAGCACAGAGTAATGTAGAAGGCGGAGGACAGGTCTAGAAGGAGCAGCACAGAGTAATGTAGAAGCAGAGGACAGGTCTAGAAGGAGGAGCACAGAGTATTGTAGAAGCAGAGGACAGGTCTAGAAGGAGGAGTACAGAGTAATGTAGAAGCAGAGGACAGGTCTAGAAGGAGAAGCACAGAGTAATGTTGAAGCAGAGGATGGGACTAGAAGGTGGTGGACAGGTCTAGAAGGAGGAGCACAGAGTAATGTAGAAGGCGGAGGACAGGTCTAGAAGGAGGAGCACAGAGTAATGTAGAAGCAGAGGACAGGTCTAGAAGGAGGAGCACAGAGTAATGTAGAAGCAGAGGACAGGTCTAGAAGGAGGAGCACAGAGTAATGTAGAAGCAGAGAACAGGTCTAGAAGGAGGAGCACAGAATAATGTAGAAGCAGAGGACAGGTCTAGAAGGAGGAGCACAGAGTAATATAGAAGCAGAGGACAGGTCTAGAAGGAGGAGTACTGAGTAATGTAGAAGCAGAGGACAGGTCTAGAAGGAGGAGCACAGAGTAATGTAGAAGCAGAGGACAGGTCTAGAAGGAGGAGTACAGAGTAATGTAGAAGCAGAGGACAGGTCTAGAAGGAGAAGCACAGAGTAATGTAGAAGCAGAGGACAGGTCTAGAAGGAGCAGCATAGAGTAATGTAGAAGCAGAGGACAGGTCTAGAAGGAGGAGCACAGAGTAATGTAGAAGCAGAGAACAGGTCTAGAAGGAGCACAGAGTAATGTAGAAGCAGAGGACAGGTCTAGAAGGAGGAGCATAGAGTAATGTAGAAGCAGAGGACAGGTCTAGAAGAAGGAGCATAGGGTAATATAGAAGAAGAGGACAGGTCTAGAAGGAGCAGTACAGAGTAATGTAGAAGCAGAGGACAGGTCTAGAAGGAGGAGCACAGAGTAATGTAGAAGCAGAGCACAGGTCTAGAAGGAGGAGCACAGAGTAATGTAGAAGCAGAGGACAGGCCTAGAAGGAGGAGCACAGAGTAATGTAGAAGCAGAGGACAGGTCTAGAAGGAGGAGCACAGAGTAATGTAGAAGCAGAGGACCGGTATAGAAGGAGGAGCACAGAGTAATGTAGAAGCAGAGGACAGGTCTAGAAAGAAGAGAACAGAGTAATGTAGAAGGCAGAGGACAGGTCTAGAAGGAGGAGCATAGAGTAATGTAGAAGCAGAGGATGGGACTAGAAGGAGCACAGAGTAATGCAGAAGCAGAGGACAGTTCTAGAAGGAGGAACACAGAATAATATAGAAGCAGAGGACAGGTCTAGACGGAGCACAGAATAATGTAGAAGCAGAGGACAGGTCTAGAAGGTGGAGCATAGAGTAATATAGAAGCAGAGGACAGGACTAGAAGGAGCACAGAGTAATGTAGAAGCAGAGGACAGGTCTAGAAGGAGCAGCATAGAGTAATGTAGAAGCAGAGGACAGGTCTAGAAGGAGCAGCATAGAGTAATGTAGAAGCAGAGGACAGGTCTAGAAGAAGGAGCACAGAGTAATGTAGAAGCAGAGGACAGGTCTAGAAGGAGCACAGAGTAATGTAGAAGCAGAGGACAGGTCTAGAAGGTGGAGCATAGAGTAATATAGAAGCAGAGGACAGGTCTAGAAGGAGGAGGTCAGAGTAATGTAGAAGGCGGAGGACAGGTCTAGAAGGAGGAGCACAGAGTAATGTAGAAGGCGGAGGACAGGTCTAGAAGGAGGAGCACAGAGTAATGTAGAAGCAGAGGACAGGTCTAGAAGGTGGAGCACAGAGTAATGTAGAAGGCGGAGGACAGGACTAGAAGGAGGAGCACAGAGTAATGTAGAAGCGGAGGACAGGTCTAGAAGGAGGAGCACAGAGTAATGTAGAAGGCGGAGGACAGGTCTAGAAGGAGCAGCACAGAGTAATGTAGAAGCAGAGGACAGGTCTAGAAGGAGGAGCACAGAGTATTGTAGAAGCAGAGGACAGGTCTAGAAGGAGGAGTACAGAGTAATGTAGAAGCAGAGGACAGGTCTAGAAGGAGAAGCACAGAGTAATGTTGAAGCAGAGGATGGGACTAGAAGGTGGTGGACAGGTCTAGAAGGAGGAGCACAGAGTAATGTAGAAGGCGGAGGACAGGTCTAGAAGGAGGAGCACAGAGTAATGTAGAAGCAGAGGACAGGTCTAGAAGGAGGAGCACAGAGTAATGTAGAAGCAGAGGACAGGTCTAGAAGGAGGAGCACAGAGTAATGTAGAAGCAGAGAACAGGTCTAGAAGGAGGAGCACAGAATAATGTAGAAGCAGAGGACAGGTCTAGAAGGAGGAGCACAGAGTAATATAGAAGCAGAGGACAGGTCTAGAAGGAGGAGTACTGAGTAATGTAGAAGCAGAGGACAGGTCTAGAAGGAGGAGCACAGAGTAATGTAGAAGCAGAGGACAGGTCTAGAAGGAGGAGTACAGAGTAATGTAGAAGCAGAGGACAGGTCTAGAAGGAGAAGCACAGAGTAATGTAGAAGCAGAGGACAGGTCTAGAAGGAGCAGCATAGAGTAATGTAGAAGCAGAGGACAGGTCTAGAAGGAGGAGCACAGAGTAATGTAGAAGCAGAGAACAGGTCTAGAAGGAGCACAGAGTAATGTAGAAGCAGAGGACAGGTCTAGAAGGAGGAGCATAGAGTAATGTAGAAGCAGAGGACAGGTCTAGAAGAAGGAGCATAGGGTAATATAGAAGAAGAGGACAGGTCTAGAAGGAGCAGTACAGAGTAATGTAGAAGCAGAGGACAGGTCTAGAAGGAGGAGCACAGAGTAATGTAGAAGCAGAGCACAGGTCTAGAAGGAGGAGCACAGAGTAATGTAGAAGGAGGAGGACAGGTCTAGAAGGAGGAGCAGAGTAATGTAGAAGCAGAGGACAGGTCTAGAAGGAGGAGCACAGAGTAATGTAGAAGCAGAGGACAGGTCTAGAAGGAGCACAGAGTAATGTAGTAGCAGAGGACAGGTCTAGAAGGAGCACAGAGTAAATTAGAAGCAGAGGACAGGTCTAGAAGGAAGAGTACAGAATAATGTAGAAGCAGAGGACAGGTCTAGAAGGAGGAGCACAGAGTAATGTAGAAGCAGAGGACAGGCCTAGAAGGAGGAGCACAGAGTAATGTAGAAGCAGAGGACAGGTCTAGAAGGAGGAGCACAGAGTAATGTAGAAGCAGAGGACCGGTATAGAAGGAGGAGCACAGAGTAATGTAGAAGCAGAGGACAGGTCTAGAAAGAAGAGAACAGAGTAATGTAGAAGGCAGAGGACAGGTCTAGAAGGAGGAGCATAGAGTAATGTAGAAGCAGAGGATGGGACTAGAAGGAGCACAGAGTAATGCAGAAGCAGAGGACAGTTCTAGAAGGAGGAACACAGAATAATATAGAAGCAGAGGACAGGTCTAGACGGAGCACAGAATAATGTAGAAGCAGAGGACAGGTCTAGAAGGTGGAGCATAGAGTAATGTAGAAGCAGAGGACAGGTCTAGAAGGAGCAGCATAGAGTAATGTAGAAGCAGAGGACAGGTCTAGAAGGAGCAGCATAGAGTAATGTAGAAGCAGAGGACAGGTCTAGAAGAAGGAGCACAGAGTAATGTAGAAGCAGAGGACAGGTCTAGAAGGAGCACAGAGTAATGTAGAAGCAGAGGACAGGGCTAGAAGGAGGAGCACAGAGTAATGTAGAAGCAGAGGACAGGTCTAGAAGGAGCAGCATAGAGTAATGTAGAAGCAGGGGACAGGTCTAGAAGGAGGAGCACAGAGTAATGTAGAAGCAGAGGACAGGTCTAGAAGGAGGAGCACAGAGTAATATAGAAGCAGAGGACAGGTCTAGAAGGAGGAGCACAGAGTAATGTAGAAGCAGAGGACAGGTCTAGAAGGAGCAGCATAGAGTAATGTAGAAGCAGGGGACAGGTCTGGAAGGAGGAGCACAGAGTAATGTAGAAGCAGAGGACAGGTCTAGAAGGAGGAGTACAGAGTAATGTAGAAGCAGAGGACAGGTCTAGAAGGAGGAGCACAGAGTAATGTAGAAGGCAGAGGACAGGTCTAGAAGGAAGAGCATAGAGTAATGTAGAAGCAGAGGACAGGACTAGAAGGAGGAGCACAGAGTAATGTAGAAGCAGAGGACAGGTCTAGAAGGAGGAGCACAGAGTAATGTAGAAGCAGAGGACAGGTCTAGAAGGAGGAGCACAGTGTAATGTAGAAGCAGGGGACAGGTCTAGAAGGAGGAGCACAGAGTAATGTAGAAGCAGAGGACAGGGCTAGAAGGAGGTGTACAGAGTAATGTAGAAGCAGAGGACAGGTCTAGAAGGAGGAGCACAGAGTAATGTAGAAGGCGGAGGACAGGTCTAGAAGGAGGAGCACAGAGTACTGTAGAAGCAGAGGATAGGTCTAGAAGGAGGAGCATAGAGTAATATAGAAGTAGAGGACAGGTCTAGAAGGAGGAGCATAGAGTAATGTAGAAGCAGAGGACAGGCCTAGAAGGAGGAGCATAGAGTAATGTAGAAGCAGAGCACAGGTCTAGAAGGAGGAGCACATAGTAATGTAGAAGCAGAGGACAGGGCTAGAAGGAGGAGCACAGAGTAATGTAGAAGCAGAGGACAGGTCTAGAAGGAGGAGCACAGAGTAATGTAGAAGCAGAGGACAGGTCTAGAAGGAGGAGTACAGAGTAATGTAGAAGCAGAGGACAGGTCTAGAAGGAGGAGCACAGAGTAATGTAGAAGCAGAGGACAGGTCTAGAAGGAGGAGCACAGTAATATAGAAGCAGAGGACAGGTCTAGAAGGAGGAGCACAGAGTAATGTAGAAGGTGGAGGACAGGTCTAGAAGGAGGAGCACAGAGTAATGTAGAAGCATAGGACAGGTCTAGAGGGAGGAGCACAGAGTAATGTAGAAGCAGAGGACAGGTCTAGAAGGAGGAGCACAGAGTAATGTAGAAGCAGAGCACAGGTCTAGAAGGAGGAGCACATAGTATTGTAGAAGCAGAGGACAGGTCTAGAAGGAGCAGCACAGAGTAATGTAGAAGCAGAGGACAGGTCTAGAAGGAGGAGTACAGAGTAATGTAGAAGCAGAGGACAGGTCTAGAAGGAGGAGCACAGAGTAATGTAGAAGCAGAGGACAGGTCTAGAAGGAGCAGCATAGAGTAATGTAGATGCAGGGGACAGGTCTAGAAGGAGGAGCACAGAGTAATGTAGAAGCAGAGGACAGGCCTAGAAGGAGGAGTACAGAGTAATGTAGAAGCAGAGGACAGGTCTAGAAGGAGGAGCACAGAGTAATGTAGAAGCAGAGGACAGGTCTAGAAGGAGGAGTACAGAGTAATGTAGAAGCAGAGGACAGGTCTAGAAGGAGGAGCACAGAGTAATGTAGAAGCAGAGGACAGGTCTAGAAGGAGGAGCATAGAGTAATGTAGAAGCAGAGGACAGGTCTAGAAGAAGGAGCATAGGGTAATATAGAAGAAGAGGACAGGTCTAGAAGGAGCAGCACAGAGTAATGTAGAAGCAGAGGACAGGTCTAGAAGGAGGAGCACAGAGTAATGTAGAAGCAGAGGACCGGTATAGAAGGAGGAGCACAGATTCATGTAGAAGGCAGAGGACAGGTCTAGAAGGAGGAGCACAGAGTAATGTAGAAGGCGGAGGACAGGTCTAGAAGGAGGAGCAGAGTAATGTAGAAGCAGAGGACAGGTCTAGAAGGAGGAGCACAGAGTAATGTAGAAGCAGAGGACAGGTCTAGAAGGAGCACAGAGTAATGTAGTAGCAGAGGACAGGTCTAGAAGGAGCACAGAGTAAATTAGAAGCAGAGGACAGGTCTAGAAGGAGCAGCATAGAGTAATGTAGAAGCAGAGGACAGGTCTAGAAGGAGCACAGAGTAATGTAGAAGCAGAGGACAGGTCTAGAAGGAGGAGCACAGAGTAATATAGAAGCAGAGGACAGGTCTAGAAGGAGGAGCACAGAGTAATGTAGAAGCAGAGGACAGGTCTAGTAGGAGGAGTACAGAGTAATGTAGAAGCAGAGGACAGGTCTAGAAGGAGGAGCACAGAGTAATGTAGAAGGCAGAGGACAGGTCTAGAAGGAAGAGCATAGAGTAATGTAAAAGCAGAGGACAGGACTAGAAGGAGGAGCACAGAGTAATGTAGAAGCAGAGGACAGGCCTAGAAGGAGGAGTACAGAGTAATGTAGAAGCAGAGGACAGGACTAGAAGGAGGAGCACAGAGTAATGTAGAAGCAGAGGACAGGTCTAGAAGGAGGAGCACAGAGTAATGTAGAAGCAGAGGACAGGGCTAGAATTAGGAGCACAGAGTAATGTAGAAGCAGAGGACAGGTCTAGAAGGAGCAGCATAGAGTAATGTAGAAGCAGGGGACAGGTCTAGAAGGAGGAGCACAGAGTAATGTAGAAGCAGAGGACAGGTCTAGAAGGAGGAGCACAGAGTAATATAGAAGCAGAGGACAGGTCTAGAAGGAGGAGCACAGAGTAATGTAGAAGCAGAGGACAGGTCTAGAAGGAGGAGTACAGAGTAATGTAGAAGCAGAGGACAGGTCTAGAAGGAGGAGCACAGAGTAATGTAGAAGGCAGAGGACAGGTCTAGAAGGAAGAGCATAGAGTAATGTAGAAGCAGAGGACAGGACTAGAAGGAGGAGCACAGAGTAATGTAGAAGCAGAGGACAGGTCTAGAAGGAGGAGCACAGAGTAATGTAGAAGCAGAGGACAGGTCTAGAAGGAGGAGCACAGTGTAATGTAGAAGCAGGGGACAGGTCTAGAAGGAGGAGCATAGAGTAATGTAGAAGCAGAGGACAGGTCTAGAAGGAGGAGTACAGAGTAATGTAGAAGCAGAGGACAGGTCTAGAAGGAGGAGCACAGAGTAATGTAGAAGGCAGAGGACAGGTCTAGAAGGAAGAGCACAGAGTAATATAGAAGCAGAGGACAGGTCTAGAAGGAGGAGCACAGAGTAATGTAGAAGCAGAGGACAGGTCTAGAAGGAGGAGTACAGAGTAATGTAGAAGCAGAGGACAGGTCTAGAAGGAGGAGCACAGAGTAATGTAGAAGGCAGAGGACAGGTCTAGAAGGAAGAGCACAGAGTAATGTAGAAGCAGAGGACAGGACTAGAAGGAGGAGCACAGAGCAATGTAGAAGCAGAGGACAGGTCTAGAAGGAGGAGCACAGAGTAATGTAGAAGCAGAGGACAGGTCTAGAAGGAGGAGCACAGTGTAATGTAGAAGCAGGGGACAGGTCTAGAAGGAGGAGCACAGAGTAATGTAGAAGCAGAGGACAGGGCTAGAAGGAGGTGTACAGAGTAATGTAGAAGCAGAGGACAGGTCTAGAAGGAGGAGCACAGAGTAATGTAGAAGGCGGAGGACAGGTCTAGAAGGAGGAGCACAGAGTACTATAGAAGCAGAGGATAGGTCTAGAAGGAGGAGCACAGAGTACTATAGAAGCAGAGGACAGGTCTAGAAGGAGGAGCATAGAGTAATGTAGAAGCAGAGGACAGGCCTAGAAGGAGGAGCATAGAGTAATGTAGAAGCAGAGCACAGGTCTAGAAGGAGGAGCACATAGTAATGTAGAAGCAGAGGACAGGGCTAGAAGGAGGAGCACAGAGTAATGTAGAAGCAGAGGACAGGTCTAGAAGGAGGAGCACAGAGTAATATAGAAGCAGAGGACAGGTCTAGAAGGAGGAGTACAGAGTAATGTAGAAGCAGAGGACAGGTCTAGAAGGAGGAGCAAAGAGTAATGTAGAAGCAGAGGACAGGTCTAGAAGGAGGAGCACAGAGTAATATAGAAGCAGAGGACAGGTCTAGAAGGAGGAGCACAGAGTAAAGTAGAAGGTGGAGGACAGGTCTAGAAGGAGGAGCACAGAGTAATGTAGAAGCATAGGACAGGTCTAGAGGGAGGAGCACAGAGTAATGTAGAAGCAGAGGACAGGTCTAGAAGGAGGAGCACAGAGTAATGTAGAAGCAGAGCACAGGTCTAGAAGGAGGAGCACATAGTAATGTAGAAGCAGAGGACAGGTCTAGAAGGAGGAGTACAGAGTAATGTAGAAGCAGAGGACAGGTCTAGAAGGAGGAGTACAGAGTAATGTAGAAGCAGAGGACAGGTCTAGAAGGAGGAGCACAGAGTAATGTAGAAGGCAGAGGACAGGTCTAGAAGGAAGAGCATAGAGTAATGTAGAAGCAGAGGACAGGACTAGAAGGAGGAGCACAGAGTAATGTAGAAGCAGAGGACTGGTCTAGAAGGAGGAGCACAGAGTAATGTAGAAGCAGAGGACAGGTCTAGAAGGAGGAGCACAGTGTAATGTAGAAGCAGGGGACAGGTCTAGAAGGAGGAGCACAGAGTAATGTAGAAGCAGAATACAGGGCTAGAAGGAAGAGTACAGAATAATGTAGAAGCAGAGGACAGGTCTAGAAGGAGGAGCACAGAGTAATGTAGAAGCAGAGGACAGGGCTAGAAGGAGGAGCACAGAGTAATGTAGAAGCAGAGGACAGGTCTAGAAGGAGCAGCATAGAGTAATGTAGAAGCAGGGGACAGGTCTAGAAGGAGGAGCACAGAGTAATGTAGAAGCAGAGGACAGGTCTAGAAGGAGGAGCACAGAGTAATATAGAAGCAGAGGACAGGTCTAGAAGGAGGAGCACAGAGTAATGTAGAAGCAGAGGACAGGTCTAGAAGGAGGAGTACAGAGTAATGTAGAAGCAGAGGACAGGTCTAGAAGGAGGAGCACAGAGTAATGTAGAAGGCAGAGGACAGGTCTAGAAGGAAGAGCATAGAGTAATGTAGAAGCAGAGGACAGGACTAGAAGGAGGAGCACAGAGTAATGTAGAAGCAGAGGACAGGTCTAGAAGGAGGAGCACAGAGTAATGTAGAAGCAGAGGACAGGTCTAGAAGGAGGAGCACAGTGTAATGTAGAAGCAGGGGACAGGTCTAGAAGGAGGAGCACACAGTAATGTAGAAGCAGAGGACAGGGCTAGAAGGAAGAGTACAGAATAATGTATAAGCAGAGGACAGGTCTAGAAGGAGGAGTACAGAGTAATGTAGAAGCAGAGGACAGGTCTAGAAGGAGGAGCACAGAGTAATGTAGAAGGCAGAGGACAGGTCTAGAAGGAAGAGCATAGAGTAATGTAGAAGCAGAGGACAGGTCTAGAAGGAGGAGCACAGAGTAATGTAGAAGCAGAGGACAGGTCTAGAAGGAGGAGCACAGAGTAATATAGAAGCAGAGGACAGGTCTAGAAGGAGGTGCACAGAGTAATGTAGAAGCAGAGGACAGGTCTAGAAGGAGGAGTACAGAGTAATGTAGAAGCAGAGGACAGGTCTAGAAGGAGGAGCACAGAGTAATGTAGAAGGCAGAGGACAGGTCTAGAAGGAAGAGCATAGAGTAATGTAGAAGCAGAGGACAGGACTAGAAGGAGGAGCACAGAGTAATGTAGAAGCAGAGGACAGGTCTAGAAGGAGGAGCACAGAGTAATGTAGAAGCAGAGGACAGGTCTAGAAGGAGGAGCACAGTGTAATGTAGAAGCAGGGGACAGGTCTAGAAGGAGGAGCACAGAGTAATGTAGAAGCAGAGGACAGGGCTAGAAGGAGGTGTACAGAGTAATGTAGAAGCAGAGGACAGGTCTAGAAGGAGGAGCACAGAGTAATGTAGAAGGCGGAGGACAGGTCTAGAAGGAGGAGCACAGAGTACTATAGAAGCAGAGGATAGGTCTAGAAGGAGGAGCACAGAGTACTATAGAAGCAGAGGACAGGTCTAGAAGGAGGAGCATAGAGTAATGTAGAAGCAGAGGACAGGCCTAGAAGGAGGAGCATAGAGTAATGTAGAAGCAGAGCACAGGTCTAGAAGGAGGAGCACATAGTAATGTAGAAGCAGAGGACAGGTCTAGAAGGAGGAGCACAGAGTAATATAGAAGCAGAGGACAGGTCTAGAAGGAGGAGCACAGAGTAATGTAGAAGGTGGAGGACAGGTCTAGAAGGAGGAGCACAGAGTAATGTAGAAGCATAGGACAGGTCTAGAGGGAGGAGCACAGAGTAATGTAGAAGCAGAGGACAGGTCTAGAAGGAGGAGCACAGAGTAATGTAGAAGCAGAGCACAGGTCTAGAAGGAGGAGCACATAGTAATGTAGAAGCAGAGGACAGGTCTAGAAGGAGGAGTACAGAGTAATGTAGAAGCAGAGGACAGGTCTAGAAGGAGGAGTACAGAGTAATGTAGAAGCAGTGGACAGGTCTAGAAGGAGGAGCACAGAGTAATGTAGAAGGCAGAGGACAGGTCTAGAAGGAAGAGCATAGAGTAATGTAGAAGCAGAGGACAGGACTAGAAGGAGGAGCACAGAGTAATGTAGAAGCAGAGGACAGGTCTAGAAGGAGGAGCACAGAGTAATGTAGAAGCAGAGGACAGGTCTAGAAGGAGGAGCACAGTGTAATGTAGAAGCAGGGGACAGGTCTAGAAGGAGGAGCACAGAGTAATGTAGAAGCAGAGGACAGGGCTAGAAGGAAGAGTACAGAATAATGTAGAAGCAGAGGACAGGTCTAGAAGGAGGAGCACAGAGTAATGTAGAAGCAGAGGACAGGGCTAGAAGGAGGAGCACAGAGTAATGTAGAAGCAGAGGACAGGTCTAGAAGGAGCAGCATAGAGTAATGTAGAAGCAGGGGACAGGTCTAGAAGGAGGAGCACAGAGTAATGTAGAAGCAGAGGACAGGTCTAGAAGGAGGAGCACAGAGTAATATAGAAGCAGAGGACAGGTCTAGAAGGAGGAGCACAGAGTAATGTAGAAGCAGAGGACAGGTCTAGAAGGAGGAGTACAGAGTAATGTAGAAGCAGAGGACAGGTCTAGAAGGAGGAGCACAGAGTAATGTAGAAGGCAGAGGACAGGTCTAGAAGGAAGAGCATAGAGTAATGTAGAAGCAGAGGACAGGTCTAGAAGGAGGAGCACAGAGTAATGTAGAAGCAGAGGACAGGTCTAGAAGGAGGAGCACAGTGTAATGTAGAAGCAGGGGACAGGTCTAGAAGGAGGAGCACACAGTAATGTAGAAGCAGAGGACAGGGCTAGAAGGAAGAGTACAGAATAATGTATAAGCAGAGGACAGGTCTAGAAGGAGGAGTACAGAGTAATGTAGAAGCAGAGGACAGGTCTAGAAGGAGGAGCACAGAGTAATGTAGAAGGCAGAGGACAGGTCTAGAAGGAAGAGCATAGAGTAATGTAGAAGCAGAGGACAGGTCTAGAAGGAGGAGCACAGAGTACTATAGAAGCAGAGGATAGGTCTAGAAGGAGGAGCACAGAGTACTATAGAAGCAGAGGACAGGTCTAGAAGGAGGAGCATAGAGTAATGTAGAAGCAGAGGACAGGCCTAGAAGGAGGAGCATAGAGTAATGTAGAAGCAGAGCACAGGTCTAGAAGGAGGAGCACATAGTAATGTAGAAGCAGAGGACAGGGCTAGAAGGAGGAGCACAGAGTAATGTAGAAGCAGAGGACAGGTCTAGAAGGAGGAGCACAGAGTAATATAGAAGCAGAGGACAGGTCTAGAAGGAGGAGTACAGAGTAATGTAGAAGCAGAGGACAGGTCTAGAAGGAGGAGCAAAGAGTAATGTAGAAGCAGAGGACAGGTCTAGAAGGAGGAGCACAGAGTAATATAGAAGCAGAGGACAGGTCTAGAAGGAGGAGCACAGAGTAATGTAGAAGGTGGAGGACAGGTCTAGAAGGAGGAGCACAGAGTAATGTAGAAGCATAGGACAGGTCTAGAGGGAGGAGCACAGAGTAATGTAGAAGCAGAGGACAGGTCTAGAAGGAGGAGCACAGAGTAATGTAGAAGCAGAGCACAGGTCTAGAAGGAGGAGCACATAGTAATGTAGAAGCAGAGGACAGGTCTAGAAGGAGCAGCACAGAGTAATGTAGAAGCAGAGGACAGGTCTAGAAGGAGGAGTACAGAGTAATGTAGAAGCAGAGGACAGGTCTAGAAGGAGGAGCACAGAGTAATGTAGAAGCAGAGGACAGGTCTAGAAGGAGCAGCATAGAGTAATGTAGATGCAGGGGACAGGTCTAGAAGGAGGAGCACAGAGTAATGTAGAAGCAGAGGACAGGCCTAGAAGGAGGAGTACAGAGTAATGTAGAAGCAGAGGACAGGTCTAGAAGGAGGAGCACAGAGTAATGTAGAAGCATAGGACAGGTCTAGAGGGAGGAGCACAGAGTAATGTAGAAGCAGAGGACAGGTCTAGAAGGAGGAGCACAGAGTAATGTAGAAGCAGAGCACAGGTCTAGAAGGAGGAGCACATAGTAATGTAGAAGCAGAGGACAGGTCTAGAAGGAGGAGTACAGAGTAATGTAGAAGCAGAGGACAGGTCTAGAAGGAGGAGTACAGAGTAATGTAGAAGCAGAGGACAGGTCTAGAAGGAGGAGCACAGAGTAATGTAGAAGGCAGAGGACAGGTCTAGAAGGAAGAGCATAGAGTAATGTAGAAGCAGAGGACAGGACTAGAAGGAGGAGCACAGAGTAATGTAGAAGCAGAGGACAGGTCTAGAAGGAGGAGCACAGAGTAATGTAGAAGCAGAGGACAGGTCTAGAAGGAGGAGCACAGTGTAATGTAGAAGCAGGGGACAGGTCTAGAAGGAGGAGCACACAGTAATGTAGAAGCAGAGGACAGGGCTAGAAGGAAGAGTACAGAATAATGTAGAAGCAGAGGACAGGTCTAGAAGGAGGAGCACAGAGTAATGTAGAAGCAGAGGACAGGGCTAGAAGGAGGAGCACAGAGTAATGTAGAAGCAGAGGACAGGTCTAGAAGGAGCAGCATAGAGTAATGTAGAAGCAGGGGACAGGTCTAGAAGGAGGAGCACAGAGTAATGTAGAAGCAGAGGACAGGTCTAGAAGGAGGAGCACAGAGTAATATAGAAGCAGAGGACAGGTCTAGAAGGAGGAGCACAGAGTAATGTAGAAGCAGAGGACAGGTCTAGAAGGAGGACTACAGAGTAATGTAGAAGCAGAGGACAGGTCTAGAAGGAGGAGCACAGAGTAATGTAGAAGGCAGAGGACAGGTCTAGAAGGAAGAGCATAGAGTAATGTAGAAGCAGAGGACAGGACTAGAAGGAGGAGCACAGAGTAATGTAGAAGCAGAGGACAGGTCTAGAAGGAGGAGCGCAGAGTAATGTAGAAGCAGAGGACAGGTCTAGAAGGAGGAGCACAGAGTAATGTAGAAGCAGGGGACAGGTCTAGAAGGAGGAGCACAGAGTAATGTAGAAGCAGAGGACCGGGCTAGAAGGAGGTGTACAGAGTAATGTAGAAGCAGAGGACAGGTCTAGAAGGCGGAGCACAGAGTACTATAGAAGCAGAGGATAGGTCTAGAAGGAGGAGCACAGAGTACTATAGAAGCAGAGGACAGGACTAGAAGGAGGAGCACAGAGTAATGTAGAAGCAGAGGACAGGTCTAGAAGGAGGAGCACAGAGTAATGTAGAAGCAGAGGACAGGTCTAGAAGGAGGAGCACAGAGTAATGTAGAAGCAGGGGACAGGTCTAGAAGGAGGAGCACAGAGTAATGTAGAAGCAGAGGACAGGGCTAGAAGGAGGTGTACAGAGTAATGTAGAAGCAGAGGACAGGTCTAGAAGGAGGAGCACAGAGTAATGTAGAAGGCGGAGGACAGGTCTAGAAGGAGGAGCACAGAGTACTATAGAAGCAGAGGATAGGTCTAGAAGGAGGAGCACAGAGTACTATAGAAGCAGAGGACAGGTCTAGAAGGAGGAGCATAGAGTAATGTAGAAGCAGAGGACAGGCCTAGAAGGAGGAGCATAGAGTAATGTAGAAGCAGAGCACAGGTCTAGAAGGAGGAGCACATAGTAATGTAGAAGCAGAGGACAGGGCTAGAAGGAGGAGCACAGAGTAATGTAGAAGCAGAGGACAGGTCTAGAAGGAGGAGCACAGAGTAATATAGAAGCAGAGGACAGGTCTAGAAGGAGGAGTACAGAGTAATGTAGAAGGTGGAGGACAGGTCTAGAAGGAGGAGCACAGAGTAATGTAGAAGCATAGGACAGGTCTAGAGGGAGGAGCACAGAGTAATGTAGAAGCAGAGGACAGGTCTAGAAGGAGGAGCACAGAGTAATGTAGAAGCAGAGCACAGGTCTAGAAGGAGGAGCACATAGTAATGTAGAAGCAGAGGACAGGTCTAGAAGGAGCAGCACAGAGTAATGTAGAAGCAGAGGACAGGTCTAGAAGGAGGAGTACAGAGTAATGTAGAAGCAGAGGACAGGTCTAGAAGGAGGAGCACAGAGTAATGTAGAAGCAGAGGACAGGTCTAGAAGGAGCAGCATAGAGTAATGTAGATGCAGGGGACAGGTCTAGAAGGAGGAGCACAGAGTAATGTAGAAGCAGAGGACAGGCCTAGAAGGAGGAGTACAGAGTAATGTAGAAGCAGAGGACAGGTCTAGAAGGAGGAGCACAGAGTAATGTAGAAGGCAGAGGACAGGTCTAGAAGGAGGAGCACAGAGTAATGTAGAAGCAGAGGACAGGTCTAGAAGGAGGAGCACAGAGTAATGTAGAAGCAGGGGACAGGTCTAGAAGGAGGAGCACAGAGTAATGTAGAAGCAGAGGACAGGCCTAGAAGGAGGAGCACAGAGTAATGTAGCAGCAGAGGACAGGACTAGAAGGAGGAGCACAGAGTAATGTAGAAGGCAGAGGACAGGTCTAGAAGGAGGAGCACAGAGTAATGTAGAAGCAGAGGACAGGACTAGAAGGAGGAGCACAGAGTAATGTAGAAGGCAGAGGACAGGTCTAGAAGGAGGAGCACAGAGTAATGTAGAAGCAGAGGACAGGTCTAGAAGGAGGAGCACAGAGTAATGTAGAAGGTGGTGGACAGGTCTAGAAGGAGGAGCACAGAGTAATGTAGAAGGCAGAGGACAGGTCTAGAAGGAGGAGCATAGAGTAATGTAGAAGCAGAGGACAGGACTAGAAGGAGGAGCACAGAGTAATGTAGAAGGCAGAGGACAGGTCTAGAAGGAGGAGCACAGAGTAATGTAGAAGGCAGAGGACAGGTCTAGAAGGAGGAGCATAGAGTAATGTAGAAGGCAGAGGACAGGTCTAGAAGGAGGAGCACAGAGTAATGTAGAAGCAGAGGACAGGTCTAGAAGGAGGAGCACAGAGTAATGTAGAAGCAGAGCACAGGTCTAGAAGGAGGAGCACAGAGTAATGTAGAAGCAGAGGACAGGCCTAGAAGGAGGAGCACAGAGTAATGTAGAAGCAGAGGACAGGCCTAGAAGGAGGAGCACAGAGTAATGTAGAAGCAGAGGACAGGACTAGAAGGAGGAGCACAGAGTAATGTAGAAGCAGAGCACAGGTCTAGAAGGAGGAGCACAGAGTAATGTAGAAGCAGAGGACAGGCCTAGAAGGAGGAGCACAGAGTAATGTAGAAGCAGAGGACAGGCCTAGAAGGAGGAGCACAGAGTAATGTAGAAGCAGAGGACAGGACTAGAAGGAGGAGCACAGAGTAATGTAGAAGGCAGAGGACAGGTCTAGAAGGAGGAGCACAGAGTAATGTAGAAGCAGAGGACAGGACTAGAAGGAGGAGCACAGTGTAATGTAGAAGGTGGTGGACAGGTCTAGAAGGAGGAGCACAGAGTAATGTAGAAGCAGAGGACAGGTCTAGAAGGAGCACAGAGTAATGTAGAAGGCAGAGGACAGGTCTAGAAGGAGGAGCACAGAGTAATGTAGAAGCAGAGGACAGGTCTAGAAGGAGGAGCACAGAGTAATGTAGAAGGTGGTGGACAGGTCTAGAAGGAGGAGCACAGAGTAATGTAGAAGGCAGAGGACAGGTCTAGAAGGAGGAGCATAGAGTAATGTAGAAGCAGAGGACAGGTCTAGAAGGAGGAGCACAGTGTAATGTACAGGGTGGGCCATTTATATGGATACACCTAAATAAAATGGGCATGGTTGGTGATATTAACTTCCTGTTTGTGGCACATTAGTATATGGGAGGGGGGAAACTTTTCAAGCTGGGTGTTGACCATGGTGGCCATTTTGAAATCGGCCATTTTGTATCCAACTTTAGTTTTTTCAATGGGAAGAGGGTCATGTGACACATTAAACTTATTGAGAATTTCACAAGAAAAACAATGGTGTGCTTGGTTTTAACGTTACTTTATTCTTTCATGAGTTATTTACAAGTTTCTGACCACTTATAAAATGTGTTCAAAGTGCTGGCCATTGTGTTGGATTGTCAATGCAACCCTCTTCTCCCACTCTTCACACACTGATAGCAACACGGCAGAAGAAATGCTAGCACAGGCTTCCAGTATACGTAGTTTCAGTTGCTGCACATCTCGTATCTTCACAGCATAGACAATTGCCTTCAGATGGCCCCAAAGATAAAAGTCTAAGGAGGTCAGATCTGGAGACCTAGGGGGCCATTCAACTGGCCCACGACGACCAATCCACTTTCCAGGAAACTGTTCATCTAGGAATGCTCGGGCAGCACTTTGAACACATTTTATAAGTGGTCAGAAACTTGTAAATAACTCATGAAAGAATAAAGTAACGTTAAAACCAAGCACACCATTGTTTTTCTTGTGAGATTCTCGATAAGTTTGATGTGTCACATGACCCTATTCCCATTGAAAAAACTAACGGATACAAAATGGCCGACTTCAAAATGGCCACCATAATCAAGACTCAGCTTGAAAAGTTTCCCCCCTCCCATATACTAATGTGCCACAAACAGGAAGTTAATATCACCAACCATTCCCATTTTATTTAGGTGTATCCATATAAATGGCCCACCCTGTAGAAGCAGAGGACTGGGCGGCCGTGGCCTCCCGCGCGTGTACGCTGGGCTGGTGATTTCCATGAACCGTGGTAAAACAATCTAGAAGGAATAGGTCATTACTGTAATAAATACAAAATTTAGATGTCTCTGAAGGTCCAGGATCTCTGAGGTAACTTCTAATATCTGTAAAGACTTATATTAGGGGGGTATTAAGTCACATTGACCACCAGTCTGTTCCGTTGGCAGCAAATGACATAGCAGGAGGACCTGAGCAGATTGTGTCTCTCCATTCACTTCTATAGGAGTTACAGAAAGCTCCTAACAAGGCCACCCAGAGGTGGAGCCGCATCTACCAGACATTTCTGGCATATCCTGGGGAGAAATGTCCGTGTTGGGAATACCCCTTTATTCCATGTGGTGACGGCTCTGAGAAGATGTTTCTCTCAATGATGAATAAGTGAGGTTCTGTATGTCACACATGATGTTGTCCCCTGTATAATTTCCATCTTCTCCTTTCTCCATAAAGACGTCTGCAGTACTAGATCCTCCAGTTCCTCCAGTTTTCTCATCTTCTCCTCCACAACGTTCCTTCTCCTGAGTGACCCACCAAGGATGGACGAGGACAGGAATGAGATGAGCAGAAGAATATTAGACTTCACCTTGGAGATCATCTACCTGTTGAGCGGAGAGGTAAACTTTTCTACATTATACACATAGGGAAGGGACAATACATAATAGGAAGAATCCAGTGTCCTGTATAACAGCGTCCAGACCTTCCAAGTGACGTCAAGAAGCCACCAGCAGAAAAGCTGAAGATCAGCCACCAATATGGTCAGTTATGTGTCATGTCACCAATGCAGCAATAGTAATGTTGTAGAGCAATGACAAGGAACCAGGAGGATCAGGATGACCTCTATATAGAAACATAGAAGATGACGGCAGGAGGAGAGCACATGGTCCATCTAGTCCCCCCAATATTATTTCCTTTGTAGTTTTGGCCTCGTTCCATTTTCTCAATGTCTTTTTGTAGGTGAGGTCTCCAGTATTACAGATGTGGGGTCACTAGAGCTCTATACAGCGGGGTCACAATCTCCCTCTCTACTGAGGGGGGAATATTGTGTTCAGTTCTCTAAGTATCTCTCTCCATACACAGGAGTACACAATAGTGAAGAAGACATCGGGTGACTGTACGACTCCCATCATCCATGAGTCAGGAGGATGGAGCAGTAGTCAGAGCCCCATCACAGAGCCTCCCCCTCACTCCCGGATACATGAGAAGAAGATCTTAGAACTGATCTACAAGATGACTGAGCTGCTGACTGGAGAGGTGACACGCTGGGAATGCTGGGAAATGATACAGTATCAGCACTAGAGGAGTCTGGGTAATGACTATCATTGTGTGTGTCAGGTTCCTATAAGGTGTCAGGATGTCACTGTCTATTTCTCCATGGAGGAGTGGGAGTATCTAGAAGGACACAAGGATCTGTACGAGGAGGTCATGATGGAGGACTACCGGCCGCGCACATCACAAGGTGAGAAGATACAGATATTATATTTTGTTTGTTTATTTGTTGAAGTGTTAATTTAGTCATGTGCAGTATATACAGACATGTGATCTCTGATCGCACATTCCTCGCTTTGCTTCATTGCTGCACTAGGTTATGTTCGCACGCAGAAGTTTCCATATATCTGAATGTGGTTCTTTCTGCAGCAGGTGCATGAATTTGTAGTAACCACATTCGGATGAGTTGAATGCAATTTCATCACAAAGTACTAATGCCGCACATCACTGTCCGAACCGTAAAGTCACGGAACCGGCTCCCACAGGATTTGGTAATGGTAAAGTGTGGAGAGAGATAAGAAAGGGTTAAAGATCTTCCTTGTAAGACACAATACACAGGGTCACTGGTAGTAATGAGGAATGTGGATCCGATTGTAAGTAAAACAGGTTGAACAATGTGTGTGCGGAGATCTAATGCTTTATCTATTTTACTCTCCTTTACATTTTATTTTAAACAATTTATTGGAATGGAGTTTCAGGGGGATTGAACTCAAGAACAAGCGGAATCCAGCAGCAGGACGCTAGAAATGTAGAAGACCTGGTCAGGGTGGTCATGGACCGTTAAACTTTACTGTTACTGTGCAGGGAGAATCTGCTGCTCATTAGACGCCGTTCTCCCTGCAGTAACACTACTGTCCGAGCTGTGCTCAGTACTTTTCCCCCTGCATGAGCACAGCTCCGTACAAGCAGTGAGAGGGTTAAAGAGCGACTTCCATTGTATTATATTGTTGGGGTTCATATGATTGGTAGTTGTGTAATATTACATACATATTAATTATGTGACCCCCCGCAGTTTTGTCCGGTGATATGAGCTGATTGTCGGGTCTTTCAGCAGCAGGACCCATGGCGCACGGCTACTCTCTGGACCAGCCTCCTATTTGAGAAGATTTGCTCAGTTAGAACAATCCATTTAGTGTGGATGTGTCAGGTCTCTTATGTTCCCCTATCAGAGGGCAGCATAGGATCGGGGGGTAGACGCTGAGATCTGGGATATAACGTTTTCTATGAAATCATTCAGTATTTTCATGTAAAGAATGGTATAAGTACTGCCAGGACTCCTAGAGAAAGACTGTGAGTCCTGCTTCCCCCGCCCACACACAATGATTTCCCTTTGTCATCCTGCTCATAAAATCGGAGAGTTTGTCAGACGTTCCTGATGGAGCCGATGCCTGAGCTCCAAACAGACGTTCCTTACTTTACCTCCTGCCTCTGCTGAACATGTAAGGAGCGATGCTGGAAGGGGTTAATATCAGCCCCCTGTCATTTGCGGTATGAGCTTCTAACCTTGTGTAACGAGACCAGACTCCCTTAAGATTCTGTTCTGATTTATCTGTATTCTGCTAGGAAGCGTCTGTGTCTTTAAGATCGCCATGGCTACTGATGTAGCTTCTGGGGGGTTCTGTTTCCTTCCTGAGCCTGTCCCACTTCTCTGTCTTCTTCCTGTCAGGTGGGGGGGGGGTATTTATACCTGGCCTCCTCCCGCTTTCTTTGCTTGTGAATTTTCTCCTTTCTTAGGTGTTGTGATCAAGCTCTCACTTACCCTGTGCCCTGGACTTCTTGGAAACTGACCTCGGCGTGTCTCTCGTTAACCCCTTGTTTACCAGTTTTGATTATCTGCTCCCGGCTGGTTGTGACCTCTGCTGTACCTGATTTCCACTAGCTCTGTTTTGGACTTTTTGTTTACCCTCTGGCTGTCTGGTTACCTCTTCAGGTGTAGCCAGCATTGCACCCCTTATACAACACTAAACTCTGTTAGAACAACCTGGGTTCTGTGCCTTAAAAACCATCCCGCCTTGCGGTGGGCTCTGGCGAATACCTCAGAGTAGCCTTAGATTCTTTCGATCAGAGTTGTGACGGATTTGAGGTTGGGGTTTTATTTGCACGCTTACTCCCGACGGTCTCCAGCAGACTTTTGTGAATTGCTTAACCAGTGATTCTATAACATATTCGGGACGTGCAGCTGATTTTTTACCATAATTAATAACATAGAAATACATTGATATCTAAACAGTAGAGGTTCACACCTTCTAAGAAACCTTGATCAACCAATAATATCTAAGGGAACCTGTCAGTAGGTTTGGAGCCACTAAACCACCAGCATACCGATATACAGCCGGGTCTAGTGTTCAATACCTGCCTACCTCATAAACAGATGTTAGGGAATAGTTAGTAAAGTAAATTACAACTTACCGAAAGGAGCTCGGGAGCGACATCAGGCGCATATGAAGCAGAGGACAGTTCACTGCGCATGCACAGTAAAGTGAGGTGTAGTGTCCTCGGCTTCATATGTGCATGCACCCGATGCTGCTGGACTTCTTCCCGTAAGTTGTCATTTACTTTACTAACCATTCTCTAAATGTCCTTTTTTTGAGGTAGGCAGGTTTAGAGCGCTAAACTCCGGCTTCATGACGGCATACTGGTGGTTTACTGGCTTTAAACCTACTAACCGGTTCCTTTTAAATGCTTTTTATAGTTAATTTTCTTTCTCAATGCAAAATTAAGCAACTTTCTAAATAGTCTTTATTACAATTTCCTGCAATTTGGCTGCTATGGACTATGCAAAACCCCTGTGGACAGTTGGTCTCCTGCAAATTCTAACTCAAATCCGTCAGTGCACTGCTCATAATGGCTGACTCAACTTCTCTTCCCCCTCCCTTCTCTCAGTGTTAGAGATGGCACAGACAAGATCACACAAGCTGTTAGTATCATAGTGAAGATAGGAAGGAGAGCACGCAGGCTAGCAAGATGATTTCTCTATACTCTGACCTGCTATGTACACACACACACACACACACACACACACACACACACACACACACACACGGCTATCTCTAACACTAAAAAATGAAAGGAGGAGGGAGAGCGGTTGAGTCAGCCGCCAGCAGCAGTGGAGTGACTGATTTGAGATACAATTTGCAGGAGACCAGCTGTCTACAGGAGTTACACAGGCTCTACAGCAGCCAAGTGGTAGGACGTTTTTTGTTAAAGGGGGTGGGGTAATAACGGGATTCACTGGTTAGTGGCACCCACTATTACTACCGCCTTTATAAACAGGGTCACTAGGATTATGCCTAGTTCCCCTAACTTTTCCTTATACGAACGTCGATCTAATTGCTTTAGCGGCTACTCAAGGGAATAAGACCGTATAGTAAATAAAGGTAATATTTATTAACATACAGTAATCACTCTCATATGTATAATACAGTAACTAATCACAGTACAGTATAAACACGGTATCAAGATATTATACCGCCACCCACTTACCTAAACATACACAGAATACAGTTACGTTACAACACAATACACATAAGTTACTTGTGATTCTCACACGCTCTCTATCTCTATCCCACTCCCTCCTAATATAACTTTCCCTATACACTAAGGGTTAATACGGGATAAGGAGGAACAAGGGGAATGGGTTACTGTGTAAAACAGACAGCAAGGGTTAACTCGGGGACTCTGGGACAGCAAGGGTTAACTCGGGGACAGTAGGACAGCGAGGGTTAACTCAGGGACTCTGGGACAGCAAGGGTTAACTCGGGGACTCTGGGACAGCAAGGGTTAACTCGGGGACTCTGGGACAGCAAGGGTTAACTCAGGGACTCTGGTACAGCAAGGGTTAACTCAGGGACTCTGGGACAGCGAGGGTTAACTCAGGGACTCTGGGACAGCAAGGGTTGACTCAGGGAAGCAAGGGTTAACTTAGGGAGAGCAAGGGGTTAACTTAGGGAGAGCAAGAGGTTAACTCAGGGAAGCAAGGGTTAACTCTGGGACAGTAGGGACTCAGGGAGAGCAAGGGGTTAACTCAGGGAAGCAAGGGTTAACTCAGGGACAGTACTCAGGGAGATCAAGGGGTTAACTCAGGGAAGCAAGGGTTACAGCAGGAGGAGACAGGGAGAGACAGGGTTAAGTGTAGCTGCTGCTACACTTGTTCGAGGTCTTTAGAGGAGAGAGGTGGTGTGTGAGGCAGGCAGGCAGCTCTCAGCTGATCGTTTTCAGCTCGGCTTCTGAGCGTACAGACGCAGGGCTATTTAACCCTGTCGGTACGCTCACAGCGGGGAGTGTGGCGCTTGCCCCAGGCTAGCATGGGTCGGCATGGTGATAATGTATCACCAGCCGACTCATGAGAGCCCGCACGAGACAGTCCGTGCGCGCGGGAGACTTGAAATGGAGACAGGGGATAACTATCCCTTGTCTCCATGGTTTCCTAACAAAGCAGGGACATGCTAATTGTCCTGCTCTGCTTCCAACCGTATTCATGACCAGGGCTGTTGTTGTTACAGCCCTGGCTCATGATACATTATATGTACTATACATACACATACACTGCATACATACATATATATATATACACATATATATATATATATATATATATATATATATATAGACACTTCCCTTTACATTATATGTACTATACATACACATACACTGTATACATACATACTATATATATATATATATATATATATATATATACACACACATATGGACACTTCCCTTTACATTTTTAATGACATTTTAATTTAGTAAGTTGCTTAATTTGACATTTAGGAAGCAAATGAGCAATAAAAAGAATTCAGTTCAGAGGTGTACATAGCCTGTAAGTAGAACAATATTAAATGACATCCGCTCATGATTAAAAGCCGGTAGATCATATGATCCTACATTACTTTTTATTTTCAGTGTCTGAAACTAAAGATAACAAGAAGTTGTGGCCCCTTATCCTCAGTGCGTTAGAGCCAAACACGGATATTATACAACAAAATCTCCGCCCAAAATTAAATGTGTTCAGAAAGCAAAATATTCTAAACCAAATATCCAATAATAATTCTGAAGTTAATTTAATTATTCAAAATGGAGCAAGTGGCCATTCCATAGTGAAGTTCTCCTACATTTCCCTCCTCTCCTGATTCTATCACTCTTAGTAAGAAAGGTTTAGTAAATGACATGGAGAAATTCTTCTCTTCTACTAACATTATTGTGTTATCTGCAGTATACATTGCCACCGTATTATTCATAGTTGATACACATCTGTTACTGGCCCATAGGATTATTTTAATATCTTTGTATATAAGAAATCTTATGGCCATACCTTGAACCATTACCTGAGGCGTCTCACTGAACCATCTGTTTGGCCTTCGTCGGGCTGATATACGTCAGTATACAGCAATAAAACTGTATAGAATAGCGTAGTACACTACACTAGTCCATCCTGCGGAGTCCAGTAAAAAACATATACCCTAAACATCATTTTTTTTTTTACAATGGGGGCCTATTGCTGGCAGATGGCACTATATGGCATCCGTCACAGGACTCCGTTAAACCGATAAGGTGAGAAGCTCCAGTGATGTAACTGAACAGTTATCACTGGAGCTTCCCTGGGCGAACTCAATCCTTGCAATACGGTGATTCTCCGCCTCGGAGGATGGGAGGAGGCTTGACCTGATCTTGCTCCTTGAATAACATTCTCTAGAACAGAGACAATAGAGCCTGCAGTGTGCACGGTGGATGTGACCCCCTTCTCCTCGCCACACCAGCACAGCAGTATATATCGTGCCCCCGGCTCATGCTTAGTCATGTCCACCTTGCGGTGCTCGTGCCACAGACAAGAACACTCCCCCCACTTCCGGCCCTCATAGCTGGGCACAATACATACTCCCCGAATGAGGCGGCTGCAAGAGGGGAACAAACTACAGTACATACAGCATGACAGGCGTTGTTTCTATGAACTATACATAGTATATGGGGAACAAGGAGGAGTATGGAAGAGGTGAAGGCGAGGTGGGGTGATCACTGTTTACCTCTATTACACTGACTGCATCTTCCACATGGGAGTGGTAAAGATCACCCTTGTACCCCTATACCGTGTATTGTTCAGTGAAGCACTGCCTGCAAGGGGAAAAGAACTGTATCGAAAACGTGTCTCATTGTAGGTCTATACAGTGAGATACGTTGCAGCTTTCCGTGGAAGGTATACGTCGGGAGTTCTACTGACGTGTAACTCCGACAGGAGGCTCAAAACTGGGTTTGGACAGAGAATAAGATATACACCCATCAGCCATAACATTAAAACCTCCTTCCTAATATTGTGTATGTCCCCTTCGTGCCAACAAAACACTCTGAAGGTTCCTGTTGTATCTGGCACCAAGACGTTAGCAGCAGATCCTTTAAGTCCTGTGAGTTGTGAGGTGGGGCCTCCATGGATCGGACTTGTTTTTCCAGCGTGTTCTACAGATGATCGATCGGATTAAGATCTGGGGAATTTGGAGTTGAAGTGAACACTTTGAGCCCTGAACACTTTGAAGTCATTGAACTCTTTGTCATGTCCCTCAAACCGTTCCTGAATAATGTTTGCAGTGTGGCAGGGCACATTATCCTGCTAAAAGAGGCCACTGACATTTGACAATACTGCTGCCATGAAGGGGTTACTTGATATACGACCATGTTTAGGTAGGTGGTATGTTTCAAAATAAGATCTACGTGAATGCCAGGACCCAAGTTTTACCAGCAGAACATTGCCCAAAGCACCTCCCTTCCTCAGCCGCCAGCCACTCTGCAATTATTTCTATAGTAGTTCTTCCCATCCCTACCCCAGGAAAGCGACGCACATGCACCCGGTCGTTCGTTTGATGTAAAAGTTAACTTTATTAATCAGATCGTGCAACTTTCTTCCATTGCTTTATGGCCCATTTCTGATGCCCATTGTAGAAGCTTTTGTCAGAGGACAGGTATCAGCACTAGGACTAGTCCGCAGTGATACAGCCCTAAATGCAGCGAGCTGAAATGCTCTGTGTGTTCTATCGAGGGCTAGATAGCACCAGGTCCTCAGGTGGGTGCATACGTAGGGGACCAACCCAGTAAGGTATGAAGAAGATACAATGTACACCAACGGGAGTAATTTTCAAGGTAGATATTTATTATTTTGCCAGTAACGTTTCAGTCATATCCTTGACCTTCCTCAGGCACTGTAGTATGCGGTTCCTGCAAAATGGCGCTTGTGTAGACGCGGCTGTCCACAATGAGAGGTGCTCTGTGTGTTCCGACACCTTTCAGTCATAGCCAGCATTATGTTTTTGAACAGTTTGTTCTGCAGTAGTTCTCCTGTGGGATCGGACCAGACGGCCAGGCCTTTGTTCCCCACGCACATCAATGACCCTTTCACCAGTTGTCCTTCCTTGGACCAATTTTGATATGTACTAGGCACTGCATACTAGGAACACCCCAGAAGACCTTCCATTTTGGAGATGCTGATTCTGACCCAGTCGTCTAGCCATCACAATTGTCAAAGTCGCTCAGATTCTTTTGCCTGCCCATGTTTCCAACACATCAACTTTAAAAACTGTTCATTTGCTGCCAAATATCTCCTCCCTTGCCAGGCGCCATTGTCAATGTTCTTCACGTCACCTGTCAGTGGTTTTCATGTTATGGCTGATTATTGTATATATTGAGGACAGTGCGGGTCGTCTTCATTTAAAAATAAATATATATTGATAATAGGTCCATGAGTCTTGCTACAGAGGAGGATGGGGGTGTTGGGTGTTCCCTCTCTATAGAGCTTCTGTTTCCTGTCCAGGAGGGAGGCCGTCTCTCTAATGGTGCGGTCATGGGCTCACTGAAAACCGATGAACTAAATGTAATCATATATTTTTATTTTCTCATTCTTCATAACAGCACCAGGTAAAAGGAGACTTGGTGTTATAAAACCGTAGAGCTTCCTCCAACACCTCAGTGGTTTCCCGTCCCTTGTGGAGAGAAAACTTGGAGTAGTTGTTTTCCTTAATACAGGTACTTTGCGTGACTAATAAAAGACGATGGTCTTCACGGTGGGTTCCCTCTCTTGAAATGTAGAATTCCCTAATAAGCAGAGGTGTCATTGTTCCGGGGCGTACCAGGGCACTTTTTTTTGGTTGGCAGGGAGCTCTTAATAAATGTCTTCTGCGCGCGACCACTTTAAACTGTATCCGCAAATCTCAGGACGCGACTTTTAGACTTTGATTAGATAAACATGGAAATGCCGGTGTAGAGAGAAGTGTGTGATGTATAGACAGATATACAGTAGTCAGGTATTCAGTCACTGTGTGTTTCCTACAGATGGATCCAGTAGGAGAAATCCACCAGAGAGATGTCCCAGTCCTCTGTATTCCCAGGACTGTCCAGAGGAAAATCACAATGTCCCAGAGAATCATCAGGTAGATGAAGCTGAGCCCTATACCACATTTATATAGGGGGGTGTGGAGCAGTTTGGTCCTGCGGTCATAGATGGGGTCATAGATTTTGGTGGTTTCTTATGTTGATCTGTTAGATTATTCGCACTCTCTGCTGTATTGTACTGAATTATTACATATGTGACATCAGGGGGAAGATCTGACTAATAATAAAGCGGAGGATGAAGAAGAGCGGGTGAGGGGCGATCACCCGTGTAAGAGTGAAGTGGAGGAGGAAATTCCAGGAGGTGTTACCACAGGTCAGTAATAATGAGATTAGAAAGTGAATTGGGAGGTTTGGTAAGGTGGGGTTCCTCCTTAGTTCTACTTTACAGTAACACGTCAGACAATGTGTTATACATAGTGCCGGACCTGAGGGAGCTGTGACTGCACATAGAAGTTCTCTACAAGGTGATCTATGACTCCGGTCATGCACTAGGCTTAGTGTCAGATTTTGGGGGGCACCAGGAGCCTGTAAAAATGACAATAACTCAATACATTAGTATGTCTGACGATCGCTGGTTCAAAGCCCGTGCAGGGACTAATAAAAAGTGTTAAAAATAGTTTAAAACATTTTTTAGTGGTGTACAAAAAATTAAAAAAAACCTTTTCCCAAATTTCCTTTCAAAGTATTGTAAAAAAATAAACAAAATTGGTATCATCGCCTCCGTAAAAGTCTGAATTATTGCAATATAACATTATTTAAATCGCATGGTGAACACCGTAAAAAAATGAAACCGCCAGAATCGCTATTTTTTTGGTCACTTTAGCACTAAAAAGTAATGTAACAAAAAGTCGTATGTACCAACAAAAACTACAGCTCGCCCCACAAAAATAACCTCTACTCTGCTCAATCAACAAAACAAAAAAATTAAAATAACCGGCAGGATAAACGTAGCGTGATTTATACAGAACAGTGAACGCCACATTTAAAGAAAATTGCCCTTTTTTGATCAGTTTGCCTAAAACAAATGGAATAAAAAGTGTTTAAATAGTTGCATGTACCCCAAAATGGTACTAATAAAAAGCCCTCAAACCACTACGTCTATGAAAAATAAAAAAGATATGGCTCCCATTAGTCGAGGATGAAAAAATATGCAGATGAGCCGGTCCGAGGGGAACTTTCCTTCTGTTTCAGGAGGAGATTATCAGGGCTCTAATATTTGGGAACCAGGAAGAGAAGGGCCCAAACATATCTGCTGGAAGCGAGGGGGCCCGGATTATACCAGGACAACACTTTCCCAGCAAAATACCCCAAACTACAAAGGTGCAGAGTGTGGACCAAAAGGGGATAGGAAAGCACAGCATTTATCAGTGTGACACCGGCCTGTGCATAAAGGATTCATCACAGCGTAACCCACATCTATGGAGAATTGTATTATTTACCCCATTATTATACACATTTGCACTGGACTTTCTTTACAGCCTGTGGACTGTTCTTATTGAACTGTAATAAGTGGCTTATGCGTGAGGTGGCCAGCGGCCTGTGTAGGCTACATGGCCAGCTCACTTATTATATGAGGGGAGAGGTTGTGATGGTGCATTATGTGTGTTTTATTGTGAGTCCTCAGCAGACAGGAATGACTCTGTAATCAGGTACCACAGGTCGTGTCTCCAGCCTATGGACAATCAGACGATTTAGAGGTACAGTCCACGAGACATCAAGAGTTCTCATTGTCCAGTCCCCACAGGGGGTCATCAGGAGGCACCACCATTACTCAGCTAGAGTGCAGACCAGCAAATCAAGCAGATCCAATTATCTTCCCCATTGTGTTCTCATCCTGGCTGTGGCAGACAATAGTCGGGCAATACACATAATAGTGCTAAAGACACAACTCACTTACAGACAGTAGAAATACAAACTAAAGTCATTATAATGATAGTGACTAGAAACTGGTAAGATGTTCCTCCCCTGACTGGTATATAAGGGCTTATCCTGGGGAGGATGGAGATCTTCTGTAATGTGTATTCAGAATCCTGACCACTTCTCTGTGATTTACAGCAAAGCAGGCGTAGTCTCTCGAGATTAATCTGTAAACTGCCATTTACAGCAAGATCTCGCTGTGCTGTAAATTGCAGAGAAGTGACAGGATTCTGAATACACATCCCGTCCTGGCTGGAGGTAATGTATATTCATTGTCATGACACTGCAGTAATGTTATAGTGTGTTTATGTGGCTGCACATAGCGATATAGCTATATCGCTATGTGCAGTGTAAATGAATGGAGAAAAGTGTATGACGCTGATTGGTCACTGATTGGTCAGCGTCATACACTTCTCTCCACAACGCCCATTTGGCCATATAGTAAAACACGCCCAGTTGTCCATTGAGAAACTCATTAGCATAAAGCTAATATAGGTCATAACGCCGTCAAAAATTATCGTTTTTCTAAATAAAAAACACTGCTGTAATCTACATTACAGCGCCAATCACATTATGTACAAGATAGGCCACTTATAATGTGGTGACAGAGCCTCTTTAAATATATCACTTATTTTAAGCGCTATATGTTCTGAGAAAAACAAGACCAAATACATATAGGTTGGCAGAGAAATAGAACAACAATTCGCTATTAAATTGTCACATGACTAAAACTTGAATGAGGCCACTTCATTTCATTAGATTCACATTATCAGTACTTGACAGAACACTATTTCCCCTTAGAACAGCCTGAATTCTTAGTGGAATGATATTACTGTGTACTGGAAACCTTTATTCCAGATTCCGATTGATAACTTCACTCTGCCTATTCCACTACATCCCACAGATGTCCTATAAAATTGAGATCCGGTGACTGTTCAGCCATTAGGATATGCAGACCTCATTATCATGTCCATGAATTCATCCTGTGATTTGTCTAATGACACATTATCTTGTTAAATGTAGACTGTAGCGCTAAGATTAGACTGTCTGTAACAATATTAAGTTAAGATTGTGTAGGCCCCATTAGTATTTAAACAGCCAAATGTGTTAGCAGAGAACAGGCTTCATTGCCAGACAAGGTTCTGCTTTTCAAAAAAAAAATATTTTATTAAGTCAAGCTTTATGTAATAAATTAATAGTGGAGGACTGAGTGTAGACCAGAATCCTGGACTGTCATGGATTTATTTTAAAGTGAAATACAAAGCGTTATAAGGCTGGAATGGAGTCAAAAGTCAAGGCTTAAACTTCTTCCTGCTTGATCCATTTCTGACTTTGGCTCAAAACACTGCATGTGTGTTTCCAGCCTAATACGAATGTTATAAATTTGTCAACTTTTCTATTGTGAAACAAAATCAATTTTTTTTTTTTAATCCTAACAGAAAATCCGAGTAAAATCTCTGAGGGAAACTTCACGTTATTGCTAAATTATAAAGTAGAAGATGAAGATATCATGCAGCAGTCTTCAGGAGAAAACCTCATTACCCTTAATGTACATCCAGGACTTCACAGTAAAGACCTATCATATAATTTCACCAATCATGAGGAACCTTCTCCTGACCAATCACAGATTGTTACCACAAGTACAGCTCAGAAAGGGGGTAAAAGGTTTCAATGTGGTAAACAGGTCACAAAAATCTCAGGTCTTTTAACAAACAGAAGAATTCACAGAGGTCAGAAGCCGTATTCATGTCCAGAATGTGGGAAATGTTTTACAGATATATCACATCTTGTTACACATGAGAGAATTCACACAGGAGCGAAGCCATATTCATGTCCAGAATGTGGGAAATGTTTTATAGATAAATCACATCTTGTTACACATGAGAGAATTCACACAGGAGAGAAGCCATATTCATGTCCAGAATGTGGGAAATGTTTTATAGATAAATCACATCTTGTTACACATGAGAGAATTCACACAGGAGAGAAGCCATATTCATGTTCAGAATGTGGGAAATGTTTTACACAAAAATCGCATCTTGTTGCACATGAGAGAATTCACACAGGAGAGAAGCCATATTCATGTTCAGAATGTGGGAAATGTTTTACAGATAAATCAAGTCTTGTTAAACACGAGAGAATTCACACAGGGGAGAAGCCATATTCATGTTCAGAATGTGGGAAATGTTTTACAGATAAATCAAGTCTTGTTAAACACGAGAGAATTCACACAGGGGAGAAGCCATATTCATGTTCAGAATGTGGGAAATGTTTTACAGATAAATCAAGTCTTGTAACACATGAGAGAATTCACAGAGGTGAGAAGCCGTATTCATGTTCAGAATGTGGGAAATGTTTTACAGTTAAATCAAGTCTTGTTAAACACGAGAGAAGTCACTCAGCAGAGAAATTATATTCATGTTCAGAATGTGGTAAATGTTTTACTACTAAAGGCAAACTTAGGGCTCATCAGAGAAACCACACAGGGGAGAAGCCATTTTGATGTTCTATATGTGAAAGATGTTTTACAAAGAAATTTACATTTTGGAACTCCGCAGAGAATTCACATAAAGTAGAAACCATAATCTCGTTTAGAATGTGGGAAATGCTATAAGGGCAAAAAAAAAAACACTTTTTAAACACATCAGATTGTTCACAGACTTTAACCCCTTAGTGACCAGCCTATTTTAGGCCTTAATGACCAAGCTATTTATTAAGTTTTTCCATCGTCTCATTCAAAGAGCTATAACTTTTTTATTTTTGTCGACATAGCTGTATAAGGTCTTGTTTTTTGCGCGACAAGTTGTATTTTGTGACAGCACCATTTTGGGGTACATAGAATTTATTGATTGATAAACTTTTATAAAAAAAAATGTTTGGGGGGAATAGAAAAAAACAGCAATTTTGCCACACTTTTTTGCGTCCTAAATTTACGCTGTTTACCGTGTGGTATAAATAACACAATAACTTTCTATATTTTGTATGTTTTACTACTTTTACCCAGTAAAAACACTTTTTGAAAAAAAATTATTTGTTTTTGCGTCCCCATATTTGAGTTGCCATATCCTTTTTTTTCTTTTTCCACCGATGCAGTAGTATGAGGGCTTTTTTTGCGGGACAACTTGTCGTTTTTATTGGTACCATTTTGGAGTACATGCGACTTTTTGATCACTTTTTATCACATTTTTTTAAAGGCAGGATTCACCGAAAACGTCGATTTTTTTTTTTTTTTTTTTTTTTTTTTTTTTTTTTTTTTTTACGGCGTTCACTGTGCGGGTTAAATAATGTAATAACTTTATAGTTGGGGTCGTAACGGACGCGGCAATACCAAATATGTGTAACTTTTTTACTTTTTTTTTTATAATAAAGCATTTTGTAAGGGCAAAAAGTGGGTTTTTAATTTTTCATGTATTTTTTTTTTTTTTATTAACTTTATTAAACTTTTTTTTTTACTAGTCCCACCAGGGGACTTAACTAAGCGATCCTCCGATCGTTTTTATAATACACTGCAATACTTCTGTATTGTTGGTATTAGTGCCTGTCCGTGTAAAACGGACAGGCATCTGCTAGGCCATGCCTCTGGCATGACCTAGCAGGTATACTCTACATGCAGACCCGGGGCCTTTATTAGGACCCACCGGCTGCCATAGAACACCGGCACTCTGCCATCATGCGCAGGGTGCCAGTGTATTGAGAGAGGGAGTGACGTATCTGAGGGGTTAAACTGATATCTATCTCACCCGTGAGATCAGGGATCGTGAAAAGGCGTATTCACGGTCACTAATGGGTTAAACAGCCAATAAGTGTTTATTTTTTTAGGTGGAATTAGTCTGGATCTGCCAAACACTCAAATTATATTTACCTGAGAGCAACTGTGACCGGGATCTATGAAGAAAACATATTGTGGACATAAGGAAGAAAAGAAGAGCCTGGTTTACTTACAAAGCAGAGGAGCCAAATTGTCACCATGAACCTCACGTCTTATTACTGTATTCATAAATTCCCCCGCACTGCAGGGGAATCCAGACTGACCCTAAGGACAATGTAAACTTATTGTTTTTAACATATATGGACATTTTATATTTGACTTTCATTAAAACAGTATAAAAAGATGAAGGTGATGGAATTGAAGAAAAATAAACACTTAACAAAGTAACTTTCTAATTGAATAAAATAAATATTCACAGATTTATTTTCATGAAAGGAAATGTCATAAGTGTATTTATCACTGAATTAGAATCAAGGTTGGTGCCCAAAATCACGCCCAGATCTGGTGGCGAATGGCCAGTTTTTCTTGTAATACCCCAATATTTACCGGCTAAATCGTGTGTCCATTTGTCATCTATGTGGTTGTGGTTGACGTTCCATCTGTTCTTACCCTCGGGATAGATTCACTTGCGGCAGATTTGTAACATAAATTTTGGAAACTGTAAATAGTTCCATACATCTGAGTGGAGTTGTTTCTGCAGCATGCACATGGATTCTGAAATCACCATTCGGTAAACAGCGTAAATTTAGGACGCAAAACAGTGTGGCAAAATTGCTGTTTTTTTCTATTCCCCCCAAACATTTTTTTTAATAAAAGTTTATCAATCAATAAATTCTATGTACCCCAAAATGGTGCTGTCACAAAATACAACTTGTCGCGCAAAAAACAAGACTATAAGAGACTAGTAGACCGTAAAGCCCCATTCACATTTGCAAATATAAATATATAAATATAAATATATTTCCCAATACTTTTCAATACGCTCTTAGATTTGCCTAAAAACAACTGCATGTGTGATTCCAGAATTAGACAGGATCCAGGAGGAACGTGTCTCATTTTAAACCCCTGACGTTTGGTTTCCCTCTGTTAGTGAAATGTGCGGTATCACCATGCCGAGAACCAGAGCGCTCTCAGGCCTTCAGAAAGGTTATGGATGTCTATGATTCAGGAAAGGGCAGTTGTCTAAAATCTCCACATGTAGATGGTTTTCTGGACAGTGGAATGATTAACATCTAATAGTTTGACCATTTTCCCTTTGGAAAATGGAAATACCAGTAGACCCGCCACGGAATGGCCAAAAATAAATAAATAAATGGAGGATTCTTGAATGGCCAAGTGAAAGTCTAGTTCTAATTACCAACGAGATGCTGTGGGGAGATGTAAAACTGGTTGTGCATGCTCCACATGAAAGAGTAGGAAACGTCATCTCCCCTATAAGAGACTAGTAGACCGTAAAGCCCCATTCACATTTGCAAATTTAATACAGTATTTTGCATCACTATTTATAAGACAAAACTAGGAGTAGGTCCAAGACATGGAAGACATGCAGATCTTTCCATTGTACTTTTCTCTGTTTATGTGCCGCTCCCAGTTTTGGCTTACAGATACTGATGCAAAATACTGACCGAAATATACAAGTGTAAATGAGGCCTTAAAAAAGAAACGCCTGCTGGAGGTTGTTTTTGCCAAAGGGGCAGAACCAGGTATTTGAGCCGTACAAGGAAGTGGCATATCTGGTAGGTGGGTTTTTTTTTTGTTAAAAAGTTATTGCAAATTCACTTTATGAATTTTTCTTTCATATTTTTAGACTGTATGAATGAAGATTAAATATTAATACACATGTCAACAGATGTAAAGAAAAAAGATTACATAGGGTCTCTTTACGTGACTGTAGTAGGAGACTTAGACACTGCAGGGTCCATACATGTGTAGTTTTGAAGGGTAAGATAATGATTGTGAGTAAGAATAAAACGACGTTAGGGTTTCACCTTACACATGAAAAAACTTTATAGTTCTGTTACAATCCACCGATCAGGGTTTACATGAACTACCGCTCCTGTCCTGACACAGCCGCGCAATGATCTCCCATCATCTTACACTAAACCTTATGTGTAACGTTGTGTTGTTAGAATTTTATTTTGTAATAAAGTGCTTGTTTCTCAATGTTTTTTGTTATTTTCGGTGTTCGTTGAATTGGGTTATATCAATGTACCTAAAATGGGTTATCTGTCTGTTTACAAGGCAATGATGTCACATCACATGGTAAGGATTGGCTGCCTTGGAGACAAGACAAAGTGTCATGACACCTCATAAACAGAGAAGCGGGAACCTGCAATGTGAGAATGCTGCAGAATAAAGGAGTATTCCAAACACAGGATATGCTGTAAATGTCTGGTAGATGCAGGTCCCATCTCGGGGACCCTGCACATATGTAAAAAACAGGGTTCCCCTGACCTGCATGATGAGTAGGCTGCTGCATCATGGCGGAGAATGAATCGGGAGGTTGCCGTGAATGGGCATACACTAGATCCATTTTCCTAAAAAAGAAAGTCTTGGTTTAAGGCCTCAGATCTAGATTTTTCCGGCTTAGGATGTCCACAACCATGTTTTCTGATCCTTTTAGAGGGAATGATGAGAGGGACAGATTTTCCTTGGCCCAGATGACATAAATAGTATTGTCAGACAGAATCTTGATATGGTGATGTCTTGATTGTAGAAAGGTCAATTTTGCGGTTTTCCAGACCGCTCTCAATTCCTGGTAATTTGAAGATCTTAACCATTTGTCCTGAGGCCAAGTTCCCTGTAGACATTTGTCCCGTAAATAAGACCCAAAGGTTGTTTCATATTTGCTCAGGAATGTAGAGATTATGTTAAGATTCTTCTGACTAAAGCCATGAACAAAAAATAAATAGAAATTCCACACTGTAAATGTGAAGGGAATTGTCGAAAGATAACGTGAAGTCATAAAGGATTGGAGGAACTGCTGAAATATTCTCATCCAGTTCCATGGGAAAAATAAAAAAAAAGTAATAAGGTAAAAAAAATTAACAGAACGGCGCTACATAGGAGGAGTACATTCAACACATTCACCTTGTGTAGCCTATTACATAGTTACAACGGTTGAAAACAGACACCTGTCCATCAAGTTAAACCAAAGGATGGGAAAAGGGAAGAGATGAAACAAAAATTCTACACATTCACATAGGAGCTGATATTTTTTTCATTCTAGGAAATGATCTAAGCCTTTTTTAAAGCCATCTATTGTCCCTGCTGGGCATCCTTCCTATGAACTGGAGCCAAGAACTGAACTGCATATTCTAGATGAAGCCGCACTAATGCTTTGTAAAGTGGTAATATTATATACCTGTCCCGCGAGTCCAGGCCTCTTTTAATACATGACAATATCTTGCTGGCCTTAGAAGCAGCTGACTGACATTGCATGCTGTTATTTCGTTTATGTTCTACAAGTACACCCAGATCCTTCTCAACAAGTGACTCCCCCAGTGTAGCTCCCCCTGTGTAGCTCCCCCTAGGACATATAATGCATGCAGATTGTTGGTACCCAAAATGCATAACTTTACATTTATCTATAATAACCCCTTCCCGCTTTGGCCACTTTTGACTTTCTTGACAGAGCCTCATATTTCAAATCTGACATGTTTCACTTTATGTGGTAATAACTTCGTAATGCTTTTACCTATCCAAGCGATTCTGCAGTGCCCGCAAGGTCCCCCTGCTCAAGAAGGCACATGTACAGGCCCGTCTGAAGTTTGAAAATGAACATCTGGATGATTCTGAGAGTGATTGGGAGAAGGTGCTGTGGTCAGATGAGACTAAAATTGAGCTCTTTGGCATTAACTCAACTCGCCGTGTTTGGAGGAAGAGAAATGCTGCCTATGACCCAAAGAACACCGTCCCCACTGTCAAGCATGGAGGTGGAAACATTATGTTTTGGGGGTGTTTCTCTGCTAAGGGCACAGGACTACTTCACCGCATCAATGGGAGAATGGATGGAGCCATGTACCGTCAAATCCTGAGTGACAACCTCCTTCCCTCCACCAGGACATTAAAAATGGCTCGTGGCTGGGTCTTCCAGCACGACAATGACCCGAAACATACAGCCAAGGCAACAAAGGAGTGGCTCAAAAAGAAGCACATTAAGGACATGGAGTGGCCTAGCCAGTCTCTAGACCTTAATCCCATCGAAAACTTATGGAGGGAGCTGAAGATCCGAGTTGCCAAGCGACAGCCTTGAAATCTTAATGATTTACAGATGATCTGCAAAGAGGAGTGGGCCAAAATTCCATCTAACATGTGTGCAAACTTCATCATCAACTACAAAAAATGTCTGACTGCTGTGCTTGCCAACAAGGGTTTTGCCACCAAGTATTAAGTCTTGTTTGCCAAAGGGTTAAAATACTTATTTCTCTGTGCACAATGCAAATAAATATATATCATTTTGACAATGTGATTTTCTGTTTTTTTTTTTAAATATAATCTATCTCTCACTGGTAAAATTAACCTAGCCTAAAAATTCTAGACTGTTCATGTCTTTGACAGTGGGCAAACGTACAAAATCAGCAAGGGATCAAATACTTATTTCCTTCACTGTATATACATCCCCAGAAGCAAGGAGTATATATATACACAGCGCCAGAACCAACCTCAGTACATATGTACAAACACCATAACAAAGCTCATTACATATATACAACACCAGAACAAAGCTCAGTGCATATATACAGCACCAGAACAAACCTCAGTACATATATACAGCACTAGAACCAAGCTCAGTACATATATACAGCAACAGAATCAAGCTCAGTACATATATACAGCATTAGAACCAAGCTCAGTACATACATACAGCACCAGAACAAAGCTCATACATATATACAGCGCCAGAATAAAGCTTAGTACATATGTACAGCACCAGAACCAAGCTCAGTACATATATACATCAGAACCAAGCTCAGTACATATATACATCAGAACCAAGCTCAGTAAATATATACATCAGAACCATGCTCAGTACATATATACACCAGAACCAAGCTCAGTACATATATACAGCTCCAGAACCAAGCTCAGTACATATATACATCCCCAGAACCAAGCTCAGTACATATATACAACCCCAGAACCAAGTTCAATACATATATACTGCACCAGAACAAAACTCAATACATAAATACATACAGCACCAGAACCAAGCTCATACATATATTCAGTGTCAAAACCAAGGTGAGTACATATATACAACACCAGAACCAAGCTCATACATATATAGAGAACCAGAACCAAGCTCAGTACATATATACAACACCAGAACCAAGCTCATTACATATATATACAGCACCAGCAGATGACACTGCCCCCAAACCATCACTGACTGTGGAAACTTCACACTGGACAGCAAGCAACTTGGATTGACGCCTCTCCACTCTTCCTCCAGACTCTGATACAGAGATTTCCAAATGAAGTGAAAAATTTACTTTCATCTGAAAACAGGACTGTGGACACTGAACAGCAGTGTTGGACTACTGTGTTATATGAAGTCTACAGTTAACGCAGCGTCTACCGGGAAATTTTCGAGCATTTGATGCTTCCCTCTGCTGACATGCTTTATGGAGATGCTGACTTCATTTTCCAGCAGGACTTGGCACCTGCCCACACTGCCAAAAGTACCAATACCAGGTGTCATGGGGTTCGTTAAGTTAATGCACGATCAACAGAGCCAGTGATGACAGGGAAACCTTAACAGGGTTTATTGCATCCAATGCTGATATAACAAGTCACGTTCAATGCAGGAACAACACACAGTCCACAAAATAAGGTAATCCCAGGAACATCTTCAGAGTGCTGGCCTCAGCTTCAGCTCTCCTGAAGGTCTAAATCCAGAAGCTCTCCATCCTCCCCAGGACAAACCCTTATATCCCCTCAGGGGGAGGAACATCTTTTCAGTTTCACTGTCTGTGAGTTGTGGTCCTTTGTGCTATCATGTGTATTGCCACAGCTGGGATGAGAACACAATGGGGAAGATAATTGGATCACCCTTGTTTGCTGGTCTGCACCTGAGCTGAATATAACTGTGGTGCCTCCTGATGACCCCCTGTGGAGACTGGACAATGAGGTCACTTTATGTCTTGTGGACTTCACCGCTGACTTGTCTGATGTCCATAGGCCGTAGACACGAACTGTGGTACGTCATTACAGAGCCATCCCTCTCTGCTGAGGACTCACAATAAAACACACATAATGCACCATCACAACCTCTCCCCTCATATAATAAGTGAGCTGGCCATGTGGCCTCCACAGGCCGCTGGCCACCTCACTCGTAGTGCCCACTGATCCACATTGTAGGACCACAGAACAATTCCCAACAGTTGCCGGGTTCCTCGAACGGTTCAGGGGGGAAGGGAAGTCTATGGCTCTTCTTGTCGGGACAGTCCATCAGCGTTCTGGTGTTGGCTTCCCCGTTTGTATTGGATGGAGAAGCTGTAAGGTTGTAAGGACAGGCTCCACCGCAGTAAGCGGCCATTGTCCCCTGACACTCGGTTCAGCCATGTGAGGGGGTTGTGATCCGTTACAATTATAATGTCTCTGCCATACAGGTATGGCTGTAATTTTTTGAGAGCCCATACGATGGCAAGGCACTCTTTTTCAATAGTAGCATAGGCAACTTCCCGATCCAGTAGTTTACGACTTATGAAAGCAACTGGATGATCATGCCCAGCCCTGTCTATCTGGCTAAGAACTGCTCCAATCCCGTAGGTGGACGCATCAGTCTACACAAGGAACCTGCGCTTGTACTCTGGTGCGGCCAAGACAGGGGCAGTCGTGAGAGCCGTCTTTAATGCTGTAAAGGCTTCCTCGCAGGAAGGTGCCCACGTCACCATCCTTGGCATGTTTTTGCGGGTCAGGTCACTTATTGGCACTGAAATGAGAAACAAATTTTCGGTAGTAACTAGCGGTCCCCAAAAAGGCCAGTACTTGTTTCTTAGTTTGAGGGGTAGGCCAGTTGCTAATAACTTCCACCTTGGCAGGCTCAGGTCTTAGGGTCCCACCTCCTACTCTGTGCCCAAGATACTGCACCTCAGCCATACCCAACTGGCATTTATCAGGGCGAATTGTCAGTCCTGCTGCAAGAATATGGTCTAGCACTATGCCCAAGTGTTTAAGATGTTCCTCCCATGATGTTCTGAAAATGGCAATATCATCCAAGTATGCACAGGCAAAGTCCTGACATTGTTCTAGCAGCCGGTCTACCAATCTTTGGAAGGTTGCTGGGGCATTTTTCATCCCAAAGGGTATTCCCAGGAACTCAAAGAGTCCAAAGGGGGTAATAAACGCAGATCGCTCCCGGGCATCCTCTATTAGGGGTATCTGCCAGTACCCCTTGCTCAAGTCTAATGTAGTTACAAATCAAGCACTGGCCAGCCAATCCAGTAGATCGTCAATCCGGGGCATAGGGTACGCGTCACTTTTGGTGGCATCGTTTAGGCGCCGGTAATCTACACAGAATCGCATTGTGCCATCCTTTTTGGGCACCAGTACCACAGGGGAGGCCCAGGGGCTCTGGGAAGGCCTAATAATCCCAAGTTGTTTCATGTCCGCCAGTTCACTTTTGATCATGTCCCGAACAGCCTCTGGAACTTGGTAGGGGGCCTGCTGGATGGGGCGTTGTCCTGGAGTTTCCACAGGGTGACTGGTGAGAGTTGTCAGTCCAGGTGCTGCGGAGAAAGCGGAAGCTCTTGGTCCCACCAAGCGAGAATATCATTCTTTTGGATATCTGACAGATGGAGTCCTAGGGGCACTTGGTTCAGAGTACCCCCAGCTCGAGCCAGATGCAGAAAGTCTGGTAGGGAGTCGTCTCCTTCCTTATCACTAGGGAGACAGCAGACAGCCAAAACAGGCAGGGACCGGTCATGGTACTCTTTCAGCATGTTGATGTGGACAGTCTTTTGTCGCCGGCCTCTAGGGTCCATGGCAATGACGTAGTTAGTGTCATTAAGTTTTCGGATAACTCGGTAAGGACCATCCCATGTTGCTTGCAGCTTGTTGGCAGGGACAGCGTTAATCATAAGCACTTGTTGTCCTTCAATAAACTCACGGGTCCTGGCTTTCCGATCATACCAGGTCTTCTGCCGGTACAGGGCCTGTTGCAGGTGTTCTTTAGCCAAGGTAGCTAGTCGTGTAAGGCGATCTCGAAATTCCAGAACATACGGAATGACAGGTACTCCAGTGTCGGTGATATCTCCCTCCCAGTATTCCTTTAGAAGGGTCAGGGGCCCACGGACCTTCCGACCATAGAGCAGTTCGAAAGGGGAAAATTCGGTTGACTCTTGGGGCACCTCCCAGTAGGCAAACAGGAGATGTGGCAGGTATTGCTCCCAGTCCCGTTCAGTGTCTGCAAAGGCGCGTAGCATATTTTTTAGGGTTCCATTGAAACGTTCACACAGTCCATTGGTTTGGGGGTGGTATGGGGTGGTGCGAATGACTCGGACGCCACAGGTGTGCCAGAGAGACTGGACCATGTCTGACATGAACTGAGTTCCTTGGTCTGATAGTATTTCACTGGGGAACCCTACTTGGGTAAAGATGGTAACAAGAGCCTCTGCCACCTTCATTGCTGTAATGCTGGACAGAGCCACGGCCTCAGGATAGCGGGTGGCATAATCCACCACCGTCAGAATAAACCGTTTCCCTGTTCTGCTGGGGTGCGCCAAAGGATTGCATGGGTACCTTGTGACGGACACCTGGATGTCGCATCCGTTGGCAAACATCACAGGTACGGCAGTATCGAACTACTGATTGTGAAACGCCAGGCCAGTAAAAGTTGTGGGTGATTCTTTTCTCTGTCTGTTTCCTACCTTCATGACCCGATAAGGGGATGTCATGAGCCAGTTGGAGTAGCTGCAGCCTATACAGTTCAGTTGGGGGTCCTAGAGGCTGCTCCACAGTCGATGCCGAAACTCTCTGTGCTTGGGCAGCTTGGTTACGGGTGACAGCTCCCACAAAATGGCACTGTAATTCCCCAAGGTCATTCCCAAGGAGAACATCTGCGGGAAGTCCACCCATAACTCCAATCCAACACAGTCTTTCTCCGTAACCATAATCCTAATGTACAGCAGCCTTCTGGATATATTTGCGAGTACCCCCTGCCAGTGCGATGGGTATTCCTGGGCCTTGATGGATTGCCTCTGGCCGAACCACACGGGGGTCAGCAATGGTCAGGAACGCCCCAGTGTCTCTAAAGCCAGTCATCTTGTATCCATCAATCAAAATATCCTGCAGATGGCGCTGCCTTTGCTCTGGGTAACTTTGTGCAAGGGGCTGAATGCCATATAAGCCAGAGGGGGTCTCCGTGATGCAGGTTTTGGTAGTCCACTCTGGTGGGGGTGGTGGTAACTCTTCCTCCGGCAGGATAGAGTGCATAAGATGCCCAGTGGGAGGGGGGAAAGGTCGGAGCTCCCTTCGATTTCTTGAGGGGCACCTAGACTGTAAGTGGCCAGGCTGACCGCACCCATAACACTTCCTTTCTGAGATCCCTCCATATCGCGGTCGGAATTGTGGGGCCCCTGGATTGGTTGGCATGGTTGTGGTATTGGCCTGCGGATGGGTTGAGGGCCGTATATGACAGGAGGTGCCCTCGGGGCTGGGTTAGGTTGAGGTTTATTGTCCAGCAGCCTCCTCCACTGAGGTTTGATGGAAAGTGCCTCATCAGCCAGGGCTGCAGCTCTATTCAATGTTGGTGGCTTACGTTTGCGGACCCATTCCCGTATTTCCTGGGGGCACTTGGTATAAAACTGTTCTTTCCGGAACGCTTGCAGAATATCATCCACAGTGAAGGCGCTCTCGGCTTCCAGCCATCTCCGACACGCCCGGGACATTTTATGGGCATACATCCTAAAAGATCCTCCAGCAGTACAGGGAAGGTCTCAGAATTGAGCCCGATGTGAGTCTGGGGTGACAGCATAGTAGTCCAAAATAGTTTGTTTCACAATGTCATAGTCCCGGTTCCACTGTGCGTCTATGGTCCGGTATGCTTCTGCGGCTCCCCCTTCCAGGAGCCCCACTAAAACACTCATCCAATCAGAGGTGGGTACATCCAGCAGGGCGCACTGCTGTTCAAAGTCCTGGAAAAACCCTTCCACATCCCCAGTTTCCTCATTAAACGGCTTGAATTCCTTCCGGGTGACCCGTAAAGTTTCCTGGATTCTCCGGTTCTCACCCCAGGTAATATTCTGCACTCTTTCGGCCTCCATTCCAGCTTGTCTATGTTTTGCCATGTTAGCAGCTTCCAACTGATACTCCGGAGTAACGATTGATCCCAGAGCTGCCATTTCTTCCTCGTACCACACCAACCATTGGCTTTTAGTGGTAAGAGCCCCTGTCTCCGGAGCATGTCCATTAGCCACATGGGAGGAGGTCACCTGGCTAGCACTCACCAGTAGATCAATTAATGGCTCTTTAGACAGTCCCTGGTAGTTCAGGCCAAGTTCTCGGACTCGTTCTTGGAGACTAAGTACGGTCCAGTTCCGGAACTCATTCGCTGGGTGGTTCTCCATGGGGCTGCGCTCTGTTGATCCCACTTCTGACAACAGTTGTCATGGGGTTCGTTAAGTTAATACACGATCAACAGAGCCAGTGACGACAGGGCAACTCCAACAGGGTTTATTGCATCCAATGCTGATAGAACAAGTCACATTCAATGCAGGAACAACACACAGTCCACAAAATAAGGTAATCCCAGGAACATCTTCAGAGCGCTGGCCTCAACTTCAGCTCTCCTGAAGGTCTAAATCCAGAAGCTCTCCATCCTCCCCAGGACAAACCCTTATATCCCCTCAGGGGGAGGAACATCTTTTCCGTTTCACTGTCTGTATGTGAGTTGTGGTCCTTTGTGCTATCATGTGTATTGCCACAGCCGGGATGAGAACACAATGGGGAAGATAATTGGATCACCCTTGTTTGCTGGTCTGCACCTGAGCTGAATATACTGTGGTGCCTCCTGATGACCCCCTTTGGAGACTGGACAATGAGGTCACTTTATGTCTTGTGGACTTCACCTCTGACTTGTCTGATGTCCATAGGCCGTAGACGCGAACTATGGTACGTCATTACAGAGTCATCCCTCTCTGCTGAGGACTCACAATAAAACACACATAATGCACCATCACACCAGGTGTAATAACCATAGTATCACTGTGCTTTATTGGCCTGCAAACTCGTCCGACCTGAACCACATAGAGAATCTATAGGGTATTGTCAAGAGGAAGATGAGACACCAGACCCAACAATGCAGACGAGCTGAAGGCCGATATCATACAACCTGGACTTCCCTAACACCTCAGCAGTGCCACAGGCTGATCACCTCCATGCCACGCCACATTGATATCACCTCAGCAGTGCCACAGGCTGATCGCCTCCATGCCATGCCACATTGATAACACCTCAGCATTGCCACAGGCCGATTGCCTCCATGCCACGCCGTATTGATAACACCTCAGCAGTGCCACAGGCTGATTGCCTCCATGCCACGCCACATTGATACCACCTCAACAATGCTACATGCTGATCGCCCTCATGGCACGCCGCATTGATAACACCTCAGCAGTGCCACAGGCTGATCACAACCATGACACGCCACATTGATGCAGTAATTCATGCAGAATTGGAGCCCCAACCAAGTCTTGAGTGCAGATACTCTACATAGTTCTCAGTGGGACGACATTTCGGTATAAAAACCATTTTTGAAGTTGGGATCACTGGCGTAGCTATAGGGGTCGCAGTGGTCGCAATTGCGACCAGGCCCCGAAGCCAGGGGGCCCACAGCCCCCCGCACCACATCAATAAAAAGTTACTATAGTAACTCGGGCTGCGGGCCCCTGTTACTATAGTAACAGACTGTACTTACCTTCCTGGTTCCGGATGGCAGCAGAGGTCCTGACGTCAAACGCTGTGCGCAGCGCATTACGTCACAGCACTATGCGCCGTGCACAGCATAGAGACGACAGAACTACCGCCGCGGCTGAAGAGGAAGGTAAGATTAGCCCTGACTGGCGGGGTCCGACTCCTGGGACCCGCCAATCAGCTGTTTTGAAGGGGCCGCAGCACTCGTAGGAGAGCTGCTCCCCTTCATTACGGTCACTTCATTAAGGTCACACTGTGAATCGGTGTCGGCGATTCACAGTGTGAGCGAGTAGTGAAATGAAGGGGAAGCAGCTCTCGAGTGCTGTGGCCCTTTCAAAACAGCTGATTTGTGGGTCCCGGGAGACACATCAGCTATTGATGGCCTATCCTGTGGATAGGCCATCAATGTTTAGGGACTGCACAACCCCTAAGCCTACGATGTATCAGGCTTAGGGGGCCCATGAGACAGGATCACAGATTGTGTGATCCTGTCTGCTGGGCCCTGTATCTAAGACAATCACATGGTAGGCTTAGATACATGGCCCATGTGTGATCCTGTCTGATGGGCCCTGTATATAAGCCTACCACACTGTAGGTTTAGATACAGGGCCCCAGCACACAGTAATCTTATACTGTATAAGATTACTGTCTGCTGGACTCTGTATCTAAGCCTACGTTGTGGTAGGCTTAGATACAGGGTCCCACAGACAGTATCACACATGGGCCCTGTATCTAAGCCTAACACATGTGTTACTAATCGTTTTTTTTTTGTGTGTTTTCTTACAGGTTCGGTCGTTGAACTACGGCAGATTCCAGGACTACTTCGATGACGGCTTTTTTTTTATTTATGGTGTGTTCAGATAGCACCGGTATCCTTGGGTGCTCGAGGTAGGGTCCCAACCCAGATGTAGGTTAAGAATTGTAGTCGGCACACCTTGCTTGTGTTTCAGAAATTATATTTATTGGATTCTCAAGATGGATGCCATAGGCTATATGTGCGACGTCGACGTTTCGGTCGTTTAGACCTTCGTCGGGCACTAGAAAAATATGTATATACGATTAGAGCATATCATGAGAATAGAAAGCTGTCACTTCATTCACATCATAACATCACATAATATGTCATAGAAATTCTCGATGTAATATAGAACATATAACTGGGTCAATCTTAACATAGTAATTCCTTACAAAAATAAGACTATGAAATTGACATTAGGATTTAAAAACAATGGGAGGAAACAGATCTATAAATCCCAGGTACATTCACCACATCAGGGGGAGTGCCAGATGACTGTAGGGAGATGGCTGGTGTCCTGGATAGCCGTACACCTTCAAGTATACGTAGCGTATATAACATCACCTCGTGAGCATACGGATAGGTCGGTTACCATCTGACATCGATATTCTACGTCACCATAAATACGAATGTAGTGGGATAGTAGAAGGGAGCTCCTTGTGGTGGGATAGCTGGAGTGGAAGGGGTGTACATGTCTGTAACCCGCGATTATCCCTGAATGTCTCTATAGGTGGCGGTCCCTACAAACGAGCATTACGGAGGTACACATAGTAGGTGTTGGAAAATCATAAACAGTGTAAGCCAGAAAGCATCATAGAGAGGGGTATGCAATACAGATGAGACCAAAAGCAGGCGAGAGTTAACAGTACAATTGAAGTTAAACTTGTTGAAAGAAGTGGTATACAATGGGGTGTATAGACCGCCATACACTCTGATGAGGTGCTCCTTACCTGAGCCGTACTGGCAACTCGATTGAGGAGTATCACTAATGGGTAGTAGCGCTGCTATGATTGGTAATCGGCGGCTTACCGCTCTTCATGGGCGCGGTTATTCCCTGGTCACTTCCTGGTTTATGTGCTGTAAGGAGGGGGCGTGTTTAGATGGGTGGAATGCATTAATCAAGATGGCCGTGCGTTCCACCGAGTACTGATAGTGAGGCTTGGAACGCATGCTCAGAGTGGATGGATGTCCCGGATATAGGGAGATCACTGTCACTTTGTAGAACACCTTAAAGACTGTAAGTAACAGAAAACCAAGTCATGTACTAGATAGTACATGGATAAATAGGTGGGGGATTTAACAGTAATTGAAGGTTCTGTTCCGTGAGATATTTAATAAAGTGATTATGGCGTCATCTAGTGCATATATCTGGTAGTGCAGTTAGGGACAGCAATGGGTGGGAAATGAACTGGATATCTCTAATATGCCATAGGATGGAAAGGATACCGTGTCAATAGAGATGGTGTGTAGGTAGTAGGCAGGCAGGCAGGCTCAGAGGAAGTCATCGAGTCTGGGATAAAAACAGATGCAAGTTGTATTAATGTCAATTATAAAATAACAGTATAGTATATTGACAATACGACATATATACAGAATCAGGAAGGGTGATACATTGAACTGGATAAGTAGAGTTACACTTGGGATCTATTATCTAAATTAGTTAGCTAAAAGGTAGGGAAACGTCACGTTTTAGAATAATGTTTACAGGAAGCTGCTGATCTCGTATTCCCTATTCAGGTTCTAGTGTCTGGAGTTTATGAATCCAGTAGGCTTCTCTACGTTTTAGTAGATTGATCCTGTCACCCCCTCTTCTATGAGCTGGAACGTGTTCAATGACTTGGAACATGAGTTGGGAAATATTATGTTTATGGCGGGCAAAGTGTGCAGGGATAGGGAGTAATACTTTGCCACATCTGATGTTGGACTGGTGTTGGCTGATTCTATCTTTGATCCGCTGTGTGGTCTCTCCTACGTAGGCCAATCCACAGAGACACTTGATCAAGTAAACCACGTAGTTAGTGTTACAATCAAAATAATCTTTAATCGGGATGCTCTGACCAGATGATGGATGATGAATTTTATCCCCTCTGATAATGTGGGAACATTGGAGACAGCTTCTGCAGGGGAAGGTACCCCTCTTAGGTGTGCTTAGGAACGTCTGTCTAGATATTTTACGGGATGATCCAATATCTGCCCTGACAATCTTGTCTTTAAGATTTTTGGTTTTCTTTAGACAGGGTAAGAAGGGGGATTTAAACTCCGTGATTTGTGGGTAGGCTTCTTGTAATAAGGGCCAATGCTTCCTGATGACGTGATGGATCTTATAGGTGCATGGATGGTAGACATGTACGAAGGGAATGCGTTGTGGTTTGGCCCGAGTATGGGGAACATTCGGTATTTGGGCTGACTCCAAGACTCTATTGGGATAACCTCTTTCCAAAAACTTCTTTGTCATGTTCTCTCTCTCAGAAGTGATGGATTATCTACAATGCGGTTTACCCGTGTATACTGTGATCTTGGTAGAGAATTTCTGGTTGCCAATGGATGGCAGCTGGAGTAGTGTAATAGACCATTCTTGTCTGTTTCTTTGGTGTAAAGGTCACTACTGAGATTGCCATATGCATCTTTTATAATGGTTGTGTCAAGGAAGTTGATTTTGGATATATTATGGCTCAGAGTAAATTGTAGCTCTGGCCAGATGTTGTTCAGATATGTAGTGAAATTGAGAAGGCTAGTGATTGAGGCTTTTTTTGTTATTATCAATAAAACGGTTAATGAGGGTTGTGTAGGGTTTTCTTTTTAATTTCAATAAAATATTTTTTCTATGTCTTTGTTTTTTTATTAAACTATATTATTACCGCCTTAGTAATGGCCGCCGGCTGATTGACAGCATCCATTGCTAAGGCGAGGCTTAGTGTTAGCCGGTGCAGAGGCTAACATTAACCCCCTTTATTACCCCGGGGTGCTGGGAAGAGCCGGGTACGATCCAGTACCTGACCATCTGTAGTGATGGTCGGCCACTGTGGCGGCCGCAGGCTGGTATTATCAGGAGGGGAAAGGCCAGATACAGTGGCCCTTCCCACCCTGGTAATGCTAGGCTGCTGCTGCTTTATTGTATCTGGCTGGTTATGAATATGTACTGCGCTGTGGACAAGGATGAACTGCGCTGCGGACAAGTATCCACAGCACTGTGCTGCAGACAAGGATCCACTGTACTGTGCTACGGACAAGGATCCACTGTACTGTGCTACGGACAAGGATCCACTGTACCGTGCTGCAGACAAGGATCCACTGTACTGTGCTGCGGACAAGGATCCACTGTACTGTGCTGCGGACAAGGATCCACTGTACTGCGCTATGGACAAAGATGAACTGCGCTGCGGACAAGGATCCACAGCACTGTGCTGCAGACAAGGATCCACTGTACTGTGCTACGGACAAGGATCCACTGTACTGTGCTGCGGACAAGGATCCACTGTACTGCGCGGCGGACAAGGATCCACTGTGCTGCTCTGCGGACAACGATCTACTGTGCTGCGCTGCGGACATGGATCCACTGCACTGCGGGCAAGGATGAACTGCGCTGCGGACAAGAATCCACTGCACTGTGCTGTGGACATGGATCCACTGTACTGTGCTGCGGACAAGGATCCATTGTACTGTGCTGCGGACAAGGATCCACTGTACTGTGCTGCGGACAAGGATCCACTGTACTGCGCTGCGGAGAAGGATCCACTGTGCTGCGCTGCGGACAAGGATCCACTGCGCTGCACTGCGGACAAGGATCCTCTGCACTGAGCTGCGGACAAGGATCCACTACACTGTGGACAAGGATGCACTGCGCTGTGGACAAGGATCCACTGTACTGTGCTGCAGACAAGGATCCACTGTACTGTGCTGCGGACAAGGATCCACTGTACTGTGCTGCGGACAAGGATCCACTGTACTGCACTGCGGGCAAGGATGAACTGCGCTGCGGACAAGAATCCACTGCACTGTGCTGTGGACATGGATCCACTGTACTGTGCTGCGGACAAGGATCCATTGTACTGTGCTGCGGACAAGGATCCACTGTACTGTGCTACGGACAAGGATCCACTGTACTGTGCTGCGGACAAGGATCCACTGTACTGCGCGGCGGACAAGGATCCACTGTGCTGCTCTGCGGACAACGATCTACTGTGCTGCGGACATGGATCCACTGCGCTGCAGACAAGGATCCACTGCACTGAGCTGCGGACAAGGATCCACTGCACTGCGGGCAAGGATGAACTGCGCTGCGGACAAGGATCCACTGCACTGTGCTGTGGACATGGATCCACTGTACTGTGCTGCGGACAAGGATCCATTGTACTGTGCTGCGGACAAGGATCCACTGTACTGTGCTGCGGACAAGGATCCACTGTACTGCGCTGCGGAGAAGGATCCACTGTGCTGCGCTGCTGACAAGGATCCACTGCGCTGCACTGCGGACAAGGATCCTCTGCACTGAGCTGCGGACAAGGATCCACTACACTGCGGACAAGGATGCACTGCGCTGTGGACAAGGATCCACTGTACTGTGCTGCAGACAAGGATCCACTGTACTGTGCTGCGGACAAGGATCCACTGTACTGTGCTGCGGACAAGGATCCACTGTACTGTGCTGCAGACAAGGATCCACTGTACTGCGCTGCGGACAAAGATCCACTGTACTGCGCTATGGACAAAGATGAACTGCGCTGCGGACAAGGATCCACAGCACTGTGCTGCAGACAAGGATCCACTGTACTGTGCTACGGACAAGGATCCACTGTACTGTGCTGCGGACAAGGATCCACTGTACTGCGCGGCGGACAAGGATCCACTGTGCTGCTCTGCGGACAACGATCTACTGTGCTGCGCTGCGGACATGGATCCACTGCACTGCGGGCAAGGATGAACTGCGCTGCGGACAAGAATCCACTGCACTGTGCTGTGGACATGGATCCACTGTACTGTGCTGCGGACAAGGATCCATTGTACTGTGCTGCGGACAAGGATCCACTGTACTGTGCTGCGGACAAGGATCCACTGTACTGCGCTGCGGAGAAGGATCCACTGTGCTGCGCTGCGGACAAGGATCCACTGCGCTGCACTGCGGACAAGGATCCTCTGCACTGAGCTGCGGACAAGGATCCACTACACTGTGGACAAGGATGCACTGCGCTGTGGACAAGGATCCACTGTACTGTGCTGCAGACAAGGATCCACTGTACTGTGCTGCGGACAAAGATCCACTGTACTGTGCTGCGGACAAGGATCCACTGTACTGCACTGCGGGCAAGGATGAACTGCGCTGCGGACAAGAATCCACTGCACTGTGCTGTGGACATGGATCCACTGTACTGTGCTGCGGACAAGGATCCATTGTACTGTGCTGCGGACAAGGATCCACTGTACTGTGCTGCGGACAAGGATCCACTGTACTGCGCTGCGGAGAAGGATCCACTGTGCTGCGGACAAGGATCCACTGCGGACAAGGATCCTCTGCACTGAGCTGCGGACAAGGATCCACTACACTGCGGACAAGGATGCACTGCGCTGTGGACAAGGATCCACTGTACTGTGCTGCAGACAAGGATCCACTGTACTGTGCTGCGGACAAGGATCCACTGTACTGTGCTGCGGACAAGGATCCACTGCACTGAGCTGCGGACAAGGGTCCACTGCACTGAGCTGCGGACAAGGATCCACTGCACTGCGGACAAGGATGCACTGTGTTGCGGACAAGGATCCACTGCACTGTGCTGCGGGTAGGGCAAGTATGGAACTGGCTCATAATACTATTATTATTACTATTATTATTATTACTATTATTACTATTTTTACTATTATTAATATTATTATCTTTACTATTATTATTATTATTATTATCTTTACTATTACTATTATTATTATTATTATTACAATTATTATTATTACAATTATTATTACTATTATTACTATTATATTACTATTATTACTATTATTACTATTATTATTATCTTTACTATTATTATTACTATTATTATTATTATTATTATTATTATTACTATTATTACTATTATTATTATTACTATTACTATTATTATTATTATTATTACTATTATTATTATTACTATTATTATTATTATTATTACTATTATTATTACTATTATTATTACTATTATTATTATCTTTACTATTATTATTATTACTATTATTATTATTACTATTATTATTACTATTATTACTATTATTATTACTATTATTATTACTATTATTATTATCTTTACTATTATTATTATTACTATTATTATTATTACTATTATTATTATTACTATTATTATTACTATTATTATTATTATTACTATTATTACTATTATTACTATTATTATTATTACTATTATTATTATTATTATTACTATTATTATTATCTTTACTATTATTATTATTATTACTATTATTATTACTATTATTATTATCTTTACAATTATTATTATTATTATTATTATTATTACTATTATTATTATTATTATTATTATTACTATTATTATTATCTTTACTATTATTATTATTATTACAATTATTATTATCTTTACTATTATTATTATTATTATTACTATTATTATTACTATTATTATTACTATTATTATTATTATTATTATTATTACTATTATTATTACTATTATTATTATTATTATTATTATTATTATCTTTACTATTATTATTATTATTATTATTATTATTACTATTATTATTATTATTATTATTATTATCTTTACTATTATTATTATTATTATTATTACTATTATTATTACTATTATTATTATTATTATTACTATTATTATTATTACTATTATTATTACTATTATTATTATCTTTACTATTATTATTATTACTATTATTATTATCTTTACTATTATTATTATTATTATTACTATTATTATTATTACTATTATTATTATTATCTTTACTATTATTATTATTATTATTATTACTATTATTATTATTATTATTATTACTATTATTATTATCTTTACTATTATTATTATTATTACTATTATTATTATTATTATTACTATTATTATTATTATTATTATTATTATCTTTACTATTATTATTATTATTATTATTACTATTATTATTACTATTATTATTATTATTATTACTATTATTATTATTACTATTATTATTACTATTATTATTATCTTTACTATTATTATTATTACTATTATTATTATCTTTACTATTATTATTATTATTATTACTATTATTATTATTACTATTATTATTATTATCTTTACTATTATTATTATTATTATTATTACTATTATTATTATTATTATTATTACTATTATTATTATCTTTACTATTATTATTATTATTACTATTATTATTATTATTATTACTATTATTATTATTACTATTATTATTATCTTTACTATTATTATTATTATTATTATTACTATTATTATTATTATTATTATTATTACTATTATTATTATCTTTACTATTATTATTACTATTATTATTATTACTATTACTATTATTATTATTACTATTATTATTATTATTATTACTATTATTATTATTACTATTATTATCTTTACTATTATTATTATCTTTACTATTATTATTATTATTACTATTATTATTATCTTTACTATTATTATTATTATTACTATTATTATTATTATTATTACTATTATTATTATTATTACAATTATTATTATCTTTACTATTATTATTATTATTACTATTATTATTATCTTTACTATTATTATTATTATTATTATTATTACTATTATTATTATTACTATTATTATCTTTACTATTATTATTATTATTACTATTATTATCTTTACTATTATTATTATCTTTACTATTATTATTATTATTATTACTACTATTATTATTATCTTTACTATTATTATTATTATTATTATTATTATTACTATTATTATTATTACTATTTTGTGTCTAAGTGCACAACAACATTTGCTAACCTTTAGGCTGGATTCACACGAACGCGGCGTTTTGCGCACACAAAAATCACTTGCCAGCTGCGTGTGTCATCCGTGTATGATGCGCGGCTGCGTGATTTTCGCGCAGCCGCCATCATAGAGATGATTCTAGCCGACGTCAGTCACTGTCCAGGGTGCTGAAAGAGTTAACTGATCGGCAGTAACTCTTTCAGCACCCTGGACAGTGACTATCGCCTGACGTCGCGTACCGGATATTTTTTTGCCGGGTTCGGCCAAAACGAGTTCGGCCGAACCCGGTGAAGTTCGGTTTGGTTGTCCGGGTTCGCTCTTCTCAAAGACACTCCGTTTGGATGTTTGTAAACAGAAAAGCACGTGGTGCTTTTCTGTTTACATTCATCCTTTAGACAGCTGGTGCGCGAAACAGGCAGTTCGCACGGAAGTGCTTCCGTGTGGCATGCGTGGTTTTCACGCACCCATTGACTTCAATGGGTGCGTGATGCGTGCAAAACTCCCAAAGAACGGACATGTCGTGACTTTTTTTTAGCGGACTCACGCTGAGCAAAAATCACGGACATGTCTGCACGGCCCCATAGACACATATAGGTCCGTGCAACGCGCGTGCAAATCACTCGCGTTGCACGGACGTTTTTCACGTTTGTCTGAATAAAGCCTTACAGCAGCTTACTGACTTCAGTGGCTGAATGAGGAATGGACCTCTGATTTAATCTCCCAGTTTTTACGGAGAAACCGTCAGTAAGCAGGACCTGCTGATGGCCAAGTGGAGGGAGAAGCTGATCTTTTCCCTCTCCATGCCCTTCACATGCTCAGTATAAGCGTCATAGGACAGGTCCATGTCGCGGCCCTTGAGGGGTGATTACCAGATTGCCTTGTTCGAGCTCTTATAGGAGCCATTTACGTTTTTATATTCATCATAATAAGCAGCGCTTCACTGTAAAGTATTCTAGTTTTATGTAATGACAAGTTCAGCAGCTTCCTAATATACTTTGTGTATCCCATTTTAGGGTAAGTTCACACGCTGTGTATCCGCCCTGGCGTCTGCAGGGAATTCCGGCCCCAAAAAGAAAAACACACCAAATTATGATGCAGTTTTTCGTCCGGAAAGTTCGCCGCAGAAAATAACATTAAAAAAAATGATATACTTACCGGTAGCCATGGCAACGCGTCCCTGTTTTGACGTCCTGCAGCCCAGCCTCCTGGGATGACATTTCATCCCATGTGACGTCCTGCAGCTTGTGATTGGATGCAGTGATCACATGGAATGAAACGTCATCCCAAAAGGCTGGCCTGGACGAAGAACCACAGAATTCTGGGTAAGTATGCCATTTTTTAATTTTTTTTTACGGAATTGTGATTCTTGCAGCTGAATTACAGCCTTTCTGCCGCAAAAATCGCACTGTCTTCTATTTTTTGTGGGTTTTTCCTCCCTATTGAAATACAATTGACATGATGCAGATTTAAAAAAATGCAGGTCAATTTCTGAGCGTTTTTTCCACTTATTATTTACGCGGCAGCGCGTGGGGGACATTTGTTCAAATCGCATGCGCTCTGCTGCTACTGTATTATTCTTCGTATTTTCCGCAACTAAATACATTGAATAAAATTAAATACATAATAAATGGTGAGGAATTGTATATTGTATATTGTGAGGCTGGAGAATAGGAGAGAGCTCATTTGAATAATTTCCCAGGGAGCATTGCCTGTAAGACTCCCTACATCAGCTGGATCTCCGCAAGGAGAATCGTTACCTTCCAAGAACTGTTATTTGTTTAGAGAGATTCCACCCGTAGTTTCTTTACTCACAGCTGCTTTTGTCAGGCCTTTGTATACACTCAGGGTATGTTCACACGGAGTGTTTTCAGGCCGTAAACGTCCCAAAAAACGGCTGAAAAATCGGAAGCAGAACGCCTCCAAACATCTGCCCATTGATTTCAATGCGAAAAACGGTCGCGTAAAAAAAACGCATGTCACTTATTCAGCCATTTTTGGAGCTGTTTTTCAGAGACTCTATAGAAAAACAGCTCCCAAAACGGCCGTGAAAAACGCGACTTTGATTAAAAAACGCCTGAAAATCGGGAGCTGTTTTCCCAGCTCCGTATTTTGGGAAGTTTTTGATTTTGTGTGTGCACAGAGCCTAATCCTCAGTCAGTGACTGTGCGTCTATAGTGACAAAACGTCCTATAATTACCAGTTAGTCATGTTGGGGAAATGTCGGCACAGTCATAGACATAAGATAGCGAACAGCCGAAGGATCATTCAGACAACACATCTCTTCCCAGACTCTGCCATTACTATGCACAATGTTTGCAGGGAGTGTTCAAAAAAATAGCCGTCCACCATCATTATCCTGATAAATCAATGTTTTTGGTAGAAGAGATATTTCTACATAGCAGATCATTGACTTGTAAGAGTAGTAGAAAAAAAACACGAGCCATCAATTGGCGCATGAATTCTGCTCATTCTGAGGAATTGAATCATTCATTGTAAGTGACATCAAAAATGTGGTTTATGAGGCAAAACCCAAAATGCAGAAGAACCGTGGAGCGTTGTCCAATCATCCGGGACTGGAGACCTGCTCAGAGGGGTCAGAACTTGTCGACTCCACGTAAGGCCAGATTCACACGAGCGTGTGCGTTTTGCACGCGCAAAAAATGCGGCGTTTTTGCGCGCACAAAAGGCACTCGACAGCTCCGTGTGTCAGCCCCGTATGATGCGGTGTGGTTTTCGCGCAGCCGCCATCATTATGACACTCCGTTTGGATGTTTGTAGCACGTGGTGCTTTTCGGTTTTCATTCATCCTTTTCACAGCTATTGCGTGAATCACGCTCGTCCCACGTAAGTGCTTCCGTGGGGCATGCATGATTTTCACACACCCATTGACTTCAATGGGTGCGTGATGCGCGAAATACGCCCAAAGAACGCACATGTCGTGACTTTTTCGCAGCAGACTCACGCTGCGTAAAAATCACGCAACTGTCTGCACGGCCCCATAGACTAATATAGGTCCGTGCGACGCGCGTGAAAATCACGCGCGTTGCACGGACGTATATCCTGTTCGTCTGAATAAGCCTTAACACAGACATCAAGCAGGTCCCAGAAACAACGTTGAGGCCGCCAAATATAGGATCAGTGAAGGGAAATCTCAAACATTTTATCAATTTATACGTTACATTTTTGAGTTTTTAAAGAAAAACGCCGGTGCTGCTATTTTTTTGAACCGCCGAATGTTTACGGTCTGTAAAGGATTTACACAAACTGGAGAAATGTTGGTATGGCTTTGTTTTGGAATTGAATGAGTCGTATTTCCCCATAGCAAGTAGGTCATCAGTATATGATCAGTGGGGTTCCGATCCCGGGACCCCGCACCGATCAGCTGCCTCCGGCCACCGGATGTTATACTCTGTACGCAGTGTTCGGTGCCGGAAGCATTAGGCTCCATACACTGTATAGTTGCAACACTGCAGCTCTACTATTATTCACTTGCATAGGAGCAGAGCTGCACTACTGCACCTCGGCTGCTATACTGTGACCGGAGTCATCGGTTTCCAGCGCGGACATTCGGTGCCGGATGCAGCTGATTGGCGCGGGTGTCAGACCCCCACCGATCATATACTGATGGCCTATCCTGTGGAAATCAGTATATGTGGAAATCAGTATATGTGGAAATCAGTATGGAAACCGGTTCCATGGCCGGACAACCCCTTTAATCGCCATTTTTTTTACATTTTATTTTTACTGCAGGTAGTTTCCCCCTTCCTGTAAAAAAAAAAAAAAAGTCTATATGCATTTTCACAACCAACTTTATTGTTCCAATGCATCTACAGTAAAAAAGAATCCACTTCAAAATGATCAGTAATTTAGTGTTTTGTGTCTACAGCTCCTATGCATATCAGTGTGTCTCTACGGTTACAGACTACAAAGAAAACCTGTATGTAGTCTGATCCTGCCGTCATGTGCTACTCTCCTCCATTTCTCCACTTTACAGACCGTAATAAAGGGGGCAGAGGAAAGAGAGTAAGGGTATGTTAACACGGCCTATTTTCGGCCGTTTTTCGGGCCGTAAACGCCCGAAAAACGGCGAAGAAATCAGAATCAGTACGCCTCCAAACATCTGCCCATTGATTGCAATGGAAAAAACGGCGTTCTGTACCGATGGGCCGTTTTTTTACGCAGCAGTTTTTAAAAACGGCCGCGAAAAAGAAGTGCAGGTCACTTCTTGGGACGTTTTTGGAGCCGTTTTTCATAGACTCTATTGAAAACAGCTCCAAAAACAGCCGGAAAAAATGCAACGAAAAACGCAGCGAAAATCGCGAGTGGCTTAAAAAACTTCTGAAAATCAAGAGCTGTTTTCCCTTGAACCAGCTCCGTATTTTTAGACGTTTTTGAGTTTCTGTGTGAACAGAGCCTTAGGGTATGTTAACACGCTTAACTAAAAACGTCTGAAAAATACGGAGCTGATTTCAGGCGATTTTGAAGCTGAGAATTAAATTTGGAGCTTCTTTTGAGGTTTCTTTTCAGACGTATTTTGAGGCGTTTTTCATAGTGTTCAATGGAAAATCAGCTCCAAAAAACAAGAAATGACATGCTACTTCTTTTTATGGAGCGTCTTTTTACGCTCCGTTTTTTGACAGCGAAGCATAAAATAAAGGCTCGTGGGAACAGAACAACGTAATTCCCACTGAAAGCAATGGGCAGATGTTTGTAGGCGTGTTAGGGGCGTTTTTTCAGGCGTAATTCGAGGCGTAAAACACCTCCATTACATCTGAAAAGAGGTCGTGTGAACATACCCTTACAGTGCCTGCTTGATCAGGAGCAGGCTAATGCCTGTAATACACCGTTGCAGCCCCGCTCTGAGGGTATGATCACACGCTTAACAAAAAACGTCTGAAAATACGAAGCTGTTTTTAAAAACGTATAAAAATTTATAAAAAATTATAAAAACGCATAGAAATGTATAAAAACGTATAAAAATATATAAAAATTAATAAAAACGTATAGAAATGTATAAAAACGTATAGAATTTTATACAAACGTATAAAAATGTATAAAAAAAACATATAAAAATTTATAAAAATATTTAAAAACGTATAGAAATGTATAAAAACGTATAAAAATGGCACTTCCATAAAGTGCAACTCATCCCGCCAAAAACAAGAGCTCGTACGGCTATTAATAATAATGAGGAAGGAATAATAAAGTGATGAACGCCAGAGGTCACATGAAAAAGAACCGTTCTTTTTAGCCTGGAAATGTAGAGCGTTACATTGGATGAATGAACGACTCCCGACATCCACCGTTTCAATGTAAGTAATGCTATTATGCCATACAAATAAATGATATGTCAAAACCGTGGTAAAAAAAATTAATTGGCCCGGTCCTCAAGAGGTAAAACCATGTCTGATGAAACTAAATGGGTCTATTCACGGGTCGTGCTCATTGCCGTTTATTCTCAGCCCCGTAAATGTTTTCTGTTCTGTCTCTTTAGATCGTGTCCATCTATAAATCGACAATGGAAACTGACGGGGGTCGTTGTTCTTTTATAGGTGTTTATAAGGGTATGTTCACACGGCCGTAAACGCCCGAAAAACAGCCGAAAAATCGGAAGCGGAATGCCTCCAAACATCTGCCCATTGATTTCAATGGGAAAAAACGTTCTATTCCGATGGGCCGTTTTGAAATACGGCCGCGTAAAAAAAACGCCCGCGAAAAAGAAGTGCCGGTCACTTATATATATATATATATATATATATATATCTTACTAGTCTACTCTCTGCTTGGTCTGAGACTTGGTAGAGCGCGGCACAAGACATCATCATGGTCGTCATCTTCCTAGTAAATGCACACAGTATGTACTGCGTTACCCAGGACCCCTGAGCACAGCTGTCAATCACACTGCAGCCGCCTCACCCCCTTTCAACTGTTTATATCCCACAACGTAGCAGTGGCCGGTACAAAATCCTCCTTTCTGTTTTTTTTTTAAAGGTTTTGGGGGCCATAAAGCGGCTTTCAGACTTTTTCAGCAAGTTGCGTCCACTCGGCCTGATGAAGACGCAGCGTCGAAACGCGTAGCCGCCTATTTCATTGCCTTTTTCTTCTTTTTAAACCCAATAAATCCCATTTTTCACCTCTCTGTCTGGACTTGAATTTGATGTTAGCAGCGCTGCACTTTGGTCCACATTATTTCTCCTTCCATGTCTCTTTGAGCGGTTGTCTGGGGACCTTTCCCTTCATGTGTAGCCCTGGGCTGAGCGCTATAAAAAATGCACATATAGTTCCTGACGATCACTACGGAGGGAAGATCTGACGCATTTTTATTTATTTGTTGTGAACAAGCCCAAATCCAAGCTGCCATAAATAAGAATGTATATCCCTTCTACTATGACATCTGAGGTCTACAAGCTGGGACTCTCCAGTTCTTGTGAAACTACAAGTACCAGCATGTTATGACAGCTGCAGGCTGAGATGTCGGAACCCCACAGATTAAGGGGAGATTCACACGAACGTTGCGTTTTTGCGCGCGCAAACAACGCAGCGTTTTGCGAGCGCAAAAACCATTTGACAGCTGCGTGTGTCATGCGTGTCTGATGCGCGGCTGCGTGATTTTCGCGCAGCCGGCATCATAGAGATGAGGCTTGTCAACGGCCGTCACTGTCCAAGGTGCTGAAAGAGCTAAATCTTTCAGCACCCTCGACAGTGAATGCCGAACACAACAGCGAAAAACCTGTAAAAAAAAAAGATAAAGTTCCTACTTACCGAGAACTTCCCGGCCGTTGCCTTGGTGACGCGTCCTTGGTGACGCGTCCTTGGTGACGCGCCTCTCTTGACATCGGGCCCCACCTCCCTGGATGACGCAGCAGTCCAAGTGACCGCTGCAGCCTGTGATTGGCTGCAGCCTGTGCTTGGCCTGTGATTGGCTGGAGCTGTCACTTGAACTGAAGTGTCATCCCGGGAGGTCGGACTGCAGGAAGGAGACAGGAGTAATCGGTAAGTTAGAACTTCGTTTTTTTTTTACAGGTTCATGTATTTTGGGATCGCAAGTCACTGTCCATGGTGCTGAAACAGTTTAACTCTTGCAGCACCATGGACAGTGACTATCTCCTGACGTCGCGTACCGATAATTTTTTTGCCGGGATCGGCCAAAACCAGTTTGGCCGAACCCGGTGAAGTTCGGTACGCTTGTCCGGCTTCGCTCATCGCAAAGACACTCCGTTTGGATGTTCGGAAACAGAAAAGCACGTGGTGCTTTTCGGTTTTCATTCATCCTTTTCACTGCTGTTGCGCGAATCACGCTCGTCCAACGGAAGTGCTTCCGTGTGGTGCGCGTGATTTTCACGCACCCATTGACTTCAATGGGTGCGTGATGCGCGAAATACGCAGAGTTATTGAACCTGTCGCGCATTTTGCGCAGCAGACAAACGCTGCGCAAAAAGCACGGACTGTCTGTACTGCCCCATAGACTTGTATTGGTCCATGCGTGCCGCGTGAAAACCACGCGGCCCGCACGGACCGAATACACGCTCGTGTGAATCCCCCCTAACATTGATGGCCCAGAAAACCTCTATAAATAATTAAACTAGTTGCTTGCAGCCACCACTAGAGGGAGACAAGCTCTAATTGAATTCAATAATAAATGTGTATGCATTTTTTTGCCACCTTGTGGTGGCTACAGGCAAACAGAATAATATTACTGGAAAAATGGAACGCCAACCTCCTAAAGATATAATATGAAGTTAATCATTACGGTCATGTAAGACCGGTCATAGCATTATAGTTCCTGCCTGCAGCACATGAGTATTAGATGCAGTGCAGCCAGAAATGTGTGTAACCTGCAGATTTGGGGTCTTTTTCCATCCCTAACTGCACATTTTATCTCTCCATGTCTGCTGAGTGGGTGGGCTCCTCCTGGTATGATGTCAGAGATGTGCTGTAAGCCAATCAGATGTCTCCCCGTACTGCTCTACCCAAACTACAGCTGCATCCCCCTCCTCTACCTCCTCCCTGTCTGATATTTACTGTTCTGCACTAGACAGATTTTTCTGGGGACTGAGGTGGTTGCATTAAGGCCCTGTTCATACAGAGTTTTTTTTTTAAAACTGCCTGCTTTTCTTTTTCTGCGTTTTTTGCCCGCGGCCATTAAATCTAATGCAAAGACCAGGGGGGAAAAAAATGCTCAGAAACAAGCACCGCAGGTCTTTTCTGCCTACCATTTATTTTAACGGGAGGTCAGAGGCGCACACCACGGTAAGAAAGAACATGACGGGGGGAAAAAAACGCCTCTGAAATCAATGGGGGCCGATTTCGGACTTTTTTTGGCGCTAATTCAGACAAGGTTGGACTGACCCTGAGGCCTCCTGCACACGGGAAGGAAATGCTGCAGAATTTCAGTCAGGAATTTCCGTGAAGCAATTCCGCAATATATTACAGTAGCAGCAAAGTCAATGAAATGGAGGGGAAAAAAACGTAATCTAACGTGAATGCTGCAGAATTTCCACATGGAAACTCTGGACGGCAATACCGCAGTGTGCAGGTATGTCCACACCATAAAATGATATCCAACCCAGAACCTGCCAGTTGCGGAAAAAAAAGACTGTACTCACCTCTCCCATAGTAACGCGATCGTTGTACAACCAGCCTCCTGTGATGTTGTCAGATGTGACTACTGCAGCGGTCACGTGACATGACACCATCACAGTAGGCTGAGTGGGGGGGTCTAGGACCCGTTGCTGAGGGAGCGCAAGGGGAGGTGAGTCTTGTCTTTTTTATTTTAAACTTTGAAAATAGTGGGGTTTTTTTTTCTTGAACTTGCGGATTTTGCTGCGGATCTGCAGGTAATCTACAGCAAAATCCAGAACAATTGTCATTTGTTGCGAATTTTTACTTCCCTGTTTAACTCAGTCAGGAAAATCTGCATCAATTCCGCAGCATTAACGGACATGATATAAAGATCTGCACTGCAGGTCAATTCCCCCATGGATGTATTCTGCAGTATGTGGATGAGGTTTCTCAACCGGTTCCTTACCGCTGGCTGTGTATTTACGGCGCGGGTTTTAGCTTGCTGCCTCTATCTTCTCTGAAGTCTTTTATACAGCGCTCAATGAGCACTGTGTATAGGAATAGAGGCAGCGGCTGCTGTCTCTATTGGTCCCGGTGATCATGTGACTGGTCACATGATCGCCGGGATGCCATTAGTGGCAGACTGCTGCTGGGTCTTACTAGACCCAGCACAGCCCTATTAGTGACAATAGTGACTATGAGAGGGCTGATTTCCCTGGTGTGCAGCCCCAGTTACAGTGGAAAAATATGGTGCAAAAGAATGAAAAAATATATATAAAAGTTCCCCAAAGGTCTTTTTTGACCTTTGAGGGACAGACCATAGTAATAAAAAAATAAAAGTAAAGTAAAGTGCAACGAAAAATTAATAATAAATACACATAAAATACCCACCCCCAAAAAAAGTCGTCGTCCCCGCCAATCATTGTTGTAACGTTAGTCATGAGCCAATTACCCGAATATAAACATGTAATATATAAAAATTGACGGTAGACAGCGACGATCACAAATAAAATGTCCCCCCCCCCCGCCAATCATTGTCGTAACACTAGCCCGGACCCAATTACCCGAATATAGACATGTAATATATTAAAATTGACGGTAGACAGCGACGATCACAAATAAAACGACGCACCGTGTGGCCTTACCCCAAGATGCATTCATGTATTCACATTTACTACTGATTTAGGGAGCGGCCCTGACACAGTCGCAACGCGGCTAACAACCGTGCCGGCACCATGTTCGCTGCGGCTGACACACAGACTGTCAGTGGCCGCATGTTAAGGCGGGTAAACCGTCCCTTTATCGGCCATGAATTAATACACCCTTTATGGCCGCACGATTTTGCAAATTACAACGACTTACCCCTCTATTCATTCTCTATGGCAGCGCCGGAAAAAGCCGAACACTGCACTCGCCTGTCTCCGGCGCTGCCATAGAGAATGAATGGAGCGGCAGTGCGCATGTCTCTGGAATACCCCTTAACGAGGTATTTGACAGCCGCTCCTACATAGAGCCGGTGCGGTTGCGACCGTGTCAGGGCCGCTCTGTGTGGCCGAACCCTTATGCAAAGAAAATGTATCACGAAAGGTAAAGTTTAATAATTATATGTATGCAACTTTGTACTACACTTTTGTCTTTCATTTCCTCACCATTTTTAAGATCTCTGCTTGCGTTCAGCAAATGGAAATAGTTTTGTGGCACAAAAGCAGACCCATTTTTGCTCTTGGGCTGGTTACAGCTTTCATTTTCTGTTCAGTCCTTTCTGTAAGACTGTGCACATACCATCCATTCATGTTCAGGCTAGGGCGGATTATAACACAAATAATAGAAATCATTTGAACGAGACTCAATGATACTTTTAACCCCTTAGTGACCAGCCCATTTTAGGCCCTAATGACCAAGCTATTTTATTTGTTTTTCAATAGTCGCATTCAAAGTGCTATAACTTTTTTATTTTTTTGTCTACATAACTGTATGAGGACTTGTTTTTTGCGGGATTAGTTTTACTTTTTAATAGCACCATTTTAGGGTACATATAATTTTATTATTAACTTTTTTTTTGGGGGGAGATTATAAAAAAAACCTGAAATTCCGCCATTGTTCTATGCGTTTTTAAATTGACGCCGTTCACTGTGCGGCGTAAATAACATGTTACCTTTATTCTATGGGTCGGTACGATTACGACGATACCACAGATGTAGAGGTTTTTTATGTTTTACGACTTTTGCACAATAAAAACACTTTTGAACTAAAATGATTTGTTTTTGCATCAACGCTTTCCAAGAGCCGTAACTTTTTTATTCTTCCATCAATGTAGTGATTTTTGGGCTTGTCTTTTGCGGGACGAAACGTAGTTTTGATTGGCACTGTTTTGGGCTGCATGGGACTTATTTATTCATTTTTATTATGACTTTTTTGGGGGGCAATGGAAAAAAATTGCAATTTCGCCATTTTTTTTTTGCATTTTTTTTTTACGGTGTTCACCTTGCGGTTTAAATTACATATTAACGTTATTAATGGAGTCATTACGGTCGCGGCAATACCATATATGTGTACTTTTATTTATTTTTTACACTTTTACTAAATAAAACCACTTTTTATGGAAAAAAATTGATTTCTTTTTTTACTGTAATTTTAGATTATTAATCTTTATTTCACATTTATTATTTATTTCACTAGTCCCACTAGGGGACTTTACTGTGCCATCTTCAGATCGCTGCTATAATGCTTTGGTATACTTCAATTATGAGGTAAGATCTTCTTCAGTTGCCCACTGTTCTGATGGAAAGGCCGTTGATCGTTGCATCGGTAGATGAACTGCCTTTGCCTGACACAGTTTTGTCTGTGACCAAGCCATTAAGACTCCAAGTGGGAGTTCTTCACTCTGAACTCATCTTCCTGTTTATCCTGCCCAAGGCCGTCAACCCCGTGCTGCTGGGTTTGCCTTTGCTCCGTCTACATGAACGTATGATTGCATCGACTTGGTCCCTGTTTTGTCTCCTCCTCGTGGTAGAGTGTACCCTCTCTCCTTGCCAGAGTATTTGTCAATGACATTTTCCGTGATCTCCTGTTTGTGTTGTGGTGTATCTCGATGATATCTTGATTTTTCCCCCAGATCTTGTGACTCATCAGGGCCATGTCCGTCAGGGTGTTGCTTAGATTAAGGGAGAATCATCTTTATGCCAAGCTGGAGAAGTGCGTGTTTGAGAAAAAGTCTCTACCCTTCCTGGGCTATATCATCTCCGATCAGGGTCTCAAGATGGACTCTGAGAAGGTAAAGGCTGTCCTGGAGTGGCCACGTCCACAAGGCTTAAGGGCCATACAATGCTTCCTGGGATTCGCCAACTTCTACTGGCTGTTCATTCCCAACTTCTCTACTTTGACAGCCCCCATCTCTACCCTCACTAAGAAGGGTATGAATGGCAAGGTATGGACTCCAGAGGCGGAAGTCACATTTAAAACCTTAAAAAAAGCCTTCACGTCAGCCTCTATTCTTCACCACCCTGATGTGTCCCTACAGTTTTCTTTAGAGGTGGACGCTTCCTCGGTAGGTGCTGGTGCACTTTTGTTCCAGAGAGGTTCAAAAGGCAAGACTGTGGTATGTGACTACTATTCCAAAGTAGAGTAGAGACACCTACTGGAAGGCGCAACTCATCCTATCCTGGTCTTCACGGACCACAAGAACCTGACCTATCTACAGATGGCTCAACGGCTGAATCCTCGTCAAGCCAGGTGGTCATTGTTTTTTGCACGGTTCCGGTTTTGAACTCCACTATTGACCTGCCGAAAAGAATGTGAGGGCCGATGCCTTGTCTAGGCCATTTGAGACAGAGGGCACAGTGGAGTCCCCACAAAATATTATAGATCCTTCCTGCATCCATTCTGTTAACCCTCTGCAGGTTAGAGACATTCCTCCGGGAAGAACTTTTGTACTTCTGGCTAACAGAGGAAGAATCCTTTGCTGGGGTCACAGTTCCAAGCTGGCAGGTCACGCAGTTGCCCGTAAGACACGAGACCTAATTGCCCGTCAGTTCTGGTGGCCGATGCTGCCCAAAGATGTCATGGACTTTGTCTCCTCCTGTACGGTGTGTGCAGCAAACAAAGTTGCCCACTCCAGACCAGCCGGTCTGCTACAACCACTGCCTGTGCTCGATGCCCCCTGGCGGCATATTGCTATGGACTTTGTCACGGATCTCCCTCCCTCTGCTGGATGCAGTGTGATCTGGGTCGTGGTGGATCGTTTTCGATCTTCGTTCAATACATCTTCCGTCTGCACGGCTTGCCTCTGCATATTGTCTCGGATCGAGGGGTCCATTTCACTTCAAAGTTCTGGAGAGCACTCTGTGGACCGTATGAAGAGAAAGGCAGACAATAGAACACGAGAATCTCCCCAGTTTCTTCCAGTTACAAAGGTCTGGCTGTCTTCCAGGAATTGTGAAAAAGTATTCGACACACTGAGTCGTAGGTATCAATTTCTTGAAATTTTATTATAATAGATGCCAAGGGTTTGGTGCAACGTTTCGGTCAAAGGACTTTCGTCGGGCACTTGTTACCCTGGTTGCTGGAGTATCCAGATGATTGGCGCTACTTGTCTGAATGGCGGGTTTCCGCTCCTTTTGGCGCTAAGGAGCGGAAACCCGCCATTCAAATAAGTAGCGGCAATCATCTGGATACTCAAGCAACCAGGGTAACAAGTGCCCGACGAAGGTCCTTTGACCGAAACGTTGCACCAAACCCTTGGCATCTATTATAATAAAATTTCAAGAAATTGATACCTACGACTCAGTGTGCCGAATACTTTTTCACAATACGATTGGGTTGGGACCCTATTCGTGCACCTACCCTGATCTAGTGCATTCCGAACCAATCTCTACCTGTCTTCCAGGAATATCCGGCTGAGGGTACCATCTTGCAAGTTTGCTCCCAGGTTCATCGGACCCTTCGAGATCCTGCTACAGATTAACCCGGTGTCTTACAAGCTTCGGCTGCCTCCTACCCTCAAGAATCTTAACTCCTTCCATGTCTCCTTGCTGAAGCCCGTGGTCCTGAACCTCTACTCCAGAACTCCTAGTTCCGCAGTGGCTCATGGCGGTTCATCTGGAACTTTCGAAGTGAGGGAAATCCTGGCCACCAAGTGGGAGAAAGGACGTTTTATTTGGTGGATTGGAGGGGATTTGGTCCAGAGGAGAGGTCTTGGGAGCCAGAGGAGAACATCGTTACTCATGTCCTCGTTAAGAAATTTCTCTCCGGCTCTGGCCCCAAGAAAAGGGTAAAAGAGGGGGATACTGTAACGTCTATGGCCGGGGGCGTCGTTCAGGCTTACCCTCTGACGGCCCCGGCCATCTGTCTTCTCGGCGTCAGCTCCCTCCAGGGAGACCCAAGGTCTCTTCAGCCTGAGGTCATGGACTGCCCCTCTTATATGTTTAGTTACAAGTAAGAAACCATTTTCCATCAATGATCTTCAGGAATCCAGACCGAGGTATCAAAGCAGCTACGAACCATGACGCTCCCTCCACCATGACGCTCCCTCCACCATGACACCCCCCACCATTCTTGAGTAGATTACTTGTGTGCTTTATAGCATTGTCTTGTAGCCTCACCCAATGTCTCTTCAGCCTGAGGTCATGGACTGCCCCTTTTATATGTTTAGAAACAAGAAACCATTTTTCATCAATGATCTCCAGGCGTCCAAACCCGGAGGTATAAAAGCAGCCCCAAACCATGACGTCCTCCACCATGACCCTCCCTCCACCATGACCCTCCCTCCACTATGACTCTCTATCCACCATGACATTCTACCCCACCATGATGCTCCCTCCATTATGACGCTCCCCCACCATTCTGGAGTAGATTACTTGTGTTCTTTATAGCATGGTCTTGTAGCATCACCCAATGTCTCTTCAGCCTAAGGTCATGGACTGCCCCTCTTAAATGTTTAGTTACAAGTAAGAAACCATTTTTCATCAATGATCTCCAGGTGTCCAGACCCTGAGGTATCAAAGCAGCTACAAACCATGACGTTCTGCTCCACCATGATGCTCCCCCCCACCATTCTTGAGAATTTACATGTGTGCTTTATAGCATTGTCTTGTAGCATCACCCAATGTCTCTTCAGCCTGAGGTCATGGACGGCCCCTCTTAAATGTTTAGTTACAAGTAAGAAACCATTTTTCATCAATGATCTCCAGGCGTCCAGACCCTGAGGTATCAAAGCAGCTACTAACCATGACGCTCCCTCCACCATGACCCTCCCTCCACCACGACGCTCGCTCCTTCATGCTTCCTCCACCATGACGCTCTCTCCACCACAATGCTCCCTCCTCCATGACGCTCCCTCCACCATGCTCCCCCCAGCAGGGGTGGGATTTAAAATTTTTAACATCAGGACCCCTGTTTTGCGGACAAAGACATACGAGCCGCGAAGGGGGTGCTATTTGCGATGTTTTGCGGTTGTATCGCGCCATTGAAAATTATTCTAATAATAAAATTAAACAATTACGATATTCCAAATAACCCCTACATTAAAGTGGACTCTAAATAAAGAAATTCCTGTCCAGAATGTTTTCGTGTGGATTTTCACACTATGTATATAATGACATAAGCGTACATACATACCCACACATTATATTAAACTCACCCATTACATATAGACCTATATTCAATATCCTAAGTGTGCTCAGCCCATTTAGTTACACTGTGCACATGAGAAGGGTGGAGGACAGTGCGACGTGCACAGTAAGCCACCACAGATCTCCCAGCTAATGCCCAGATATAGTGCCAGGACCAAGCTCAATACATATATACAGCGCCAGAACAAAGGTCAGTACATATATACATCTCCAGAACCAAGGTCAGTACATATATACAGCACCAGAACATAACTCATACATATATACAGCACCAGAACCAAGGTCAGTACATATATACAGCACCAGAACCAAACTCATACATATATACAGCACCAGAACCAAGGTCAGTACATATATACAGCGCCAGAACCAAGGTCAGTACATATATACAGCACCAAAACAAAGCTCATACATATATACAGCACCAGAACCAAGCTCATACATATATACAGCAACAGAACCAAGCTCAGTACATATATACAGCATTAGAACCAAGCTCAGTACATATATACAGCATTAGAACCAAGCTCAGTACATATATACAGCATTAGCAACAAACTCAGTACATATATACAGCATTAGAAACAAACTCAGTACATACATACAGCACCAGAACAAAGCTCATACATATATACAGCACCAGAACAAAGCTCAATTCATATATACAGCACCAGAACCAAGCTCAATACAGATATACATCCCCAGATAAAAGCTCTGTACATATATACAGCGCCAGAATAAAGCTTAGTATATATGTACAGCACCAGAACAAAGCTCAGTACATATATACATCAGAACCAAGCTCAGTACATATATACATCAGAACCAAGCTCAGTACATATATACATCAGAACCAAGCTCAGTACATATATACAGCCCCAGAACCAAGCTCAGTACATATATACAGCCCCAGAACCAAGCTCAGTACATATATACATCCCCAGAACCAAGCTCAATACATATATACTGCACCAGAACAAAGCTCAATACATACATACAGCACCAGAACCAAGCTCATACATATATTCAGTGTCAAAGCCAAGGTGAGTACATATATACAACACCGGAACAAAGCTCATACATATATAGAGAACCAGAACCAAGCTCAGTACATATATATACAACACCAGAACAAAGCTCATTACATATATATACACAGCACCAGCAGATAACACGGCCCCCAAACCATCACTGACTGTGGAAACTTCACACTGGACAGCAAGCAACTTGGATTGACGCCTCTCCACTCTTCCTCCAGACTCTGATACAGAGATTTCCAAATGAAATGAAAATTTTTCTTTCATCTGAAAACAGGACTGTGGACACTGAGCAGCAGTGTTGGACTACTGTGTTATATGAAGTCTACAGTTAACGCAGAGTCTACCGGTAAATTTTCGAGCATTTGATGCTTCCCTCTGCTGACACGCATTATGGAGATGCTGACTTCATTTTCCAGCAGGACTGGGCACCTGCCCACACTGCCAAAAGTACCAATACCAGGTGTAATAACCACAGTATCACTGTGCTTTATTGGCCTGCAAACTCGCCCGACCTGAACCCCATAAGAGAATCTATAGGGTATTGTCAAGAGGAAGATGAGAGACCAGACCCAACAAAGCAGACAAGCTGAAGGCCGATATCATATAACCTGGGCTTCCCTAACACCTCAGCAGTGCCACAGGCCGATTGCCTCCATGCCACGCCGTATTGATAACACCTCAGCAGTGCCACAGGCTGATTGCCTCCATGCCACGCCACATTGATACCACCTCAGCAGTGCTACATGCTAATCGCCCTCATGGCACACCGTATTGATAACACCTCAGCAGTGCCACAGGCTGATCACACCCATGTCACGCCACATTGATGCAGTAATTCATGCAGAATTGGAGCCCCAACCAAGTCTTGAGTGCAGATACTCTACATAGTTCTCAGTGGGACGACATTTCGGTATAAAAATCATTTTTGAAGTTGGGCTTATACCATATTCTCATTTTCTGAGAGACTAAGTTTTGGGTTTTCAGTAACTGTTCCCATAATCATCAACATTACTGAAAAAAATGCTCGAAATAGATCCCTCTGTGTGTAATGAATCTATAGAATATACGAGACACTTTTTTAATTGAATTACTGGAATAAATTAACATTTTGATATTCTAATTCATTGAGAAGGACTAGTAAATAACCGTGCGCTGGAATCAGGGTCTCCGGTACTTCTTCATGTTGCCCTCGGATAGGTCAGCATTAACCTGGTGACAGTTTCAAATTTCCAATATTTCAAACAAGAATATGGTTCTGCCTCTATGTAAAATTTTTGATGAGTTTTAACGTTAGATTTTATTGTAAAACATTTTCCACATATAGAACATTAAAATGACTTCTCTACTGCGTGTATTCTCTCATGTATAACAAGATGGTGCTTTATCTATAAAACATTTCCCACATTCTGAACATGAATACGGTTTCTCTCCTGTGTTACTTCTCTGATGAGTCCTAAGTTTGGTGTTAGTAATAAACATTTCCCACATTCTGAACATGGATATGGCTACTCCTGTGTGAATTCTCGCATGTATAACAAGATGTGCTTTATCTATAAAACATTTCCCACATTCTGAACATGAATACGGCTACTCCCTTGTGTGACTTCTCTTATGTGTAACAAGACTTGACTTATTTGTAAAGCATTTCCCACATTCTGAACAAGAATATGGCTTCTCTCCTGTGTGACTTCTCTTATGTACAAGAAGATCTGATTTAGTTGCAAAGCATTTCCCACATTCTAAACAGGAGTATGGTTTCTCCCCTGTGTGACTTCTCTGATGAAGCCGAAGTTTGTTTTTAACAATAAAACATTTCCCACATTCTGAGCAGGAATACGGCTTCTCCCCTGTGTGAGTTCTCTCATGGGTAACAAGACTAGATTTTCTTGTAAAACATTTTTCACATTCTGAACATGAATATGGCTTCTCCCCTGTGTGGGTTCTCTCATGTGTAACAAGACCAGCTTTTCTTGTAAAACATTTTTCACATTCTGTACATGAATACAGCTTCTCCCCTGTGTGAGTTCTCTCATGTGTAACAAGACCAGATTTTCTTGTAAAACATTTTTCACATTCTGTACATGAATATGGTTTCTCTCCTATGTGACTTCTCTTGTGTGGAACAAGACTAGATTTTTTTGTAAAACATTTCCCACATTCTGAACATGAAAATGGTTTCTCTCCGGTGTGAATCTTCTCATGCTTGACAAGACTTGATTTATTTGTAAAACATTTCCCACATTCTGAACATGAATATGGTTTCTCCCCTGTGTGACTTCTCTTATGAGCCTTAAGGTTGGAGTTAGTAGTAAAATTTTTCCCACATTCTGAACATGGATATGGTTTCTCTCCTGTGTGATTTCTCTTATGATTAACAAGAATAGATTTATTTGTAAAACATTTCCCACATAGTGAACATGGAAATAGTTTCTCTCCTGTGTGACATCTCTGACGTTTAACAAGACCTGATTTTATCATAAAACTTTTCCCACATTCCAAATATGAATATGGCTTCTCCCCTGTGTGACTTCTCTCATGTGTAAGACGATCTGACATTTGTGTAAAACATTTTCCACATTTTGAACAGGAGTATGGCTTTTCTCCTGTGTGACTTCTCTGATGTTCAAGGAGATGTGATTTACTGGTAAAACATTTCCCACATTCTCTACAGGGATATGACTTCTCCATTGTGTGAATTCTCTGTTTAAAAAGACCTGAGCTTTTTGTAAACGGTTTTCTACATTCACTACCTTGAAATCTTTTACCCGTTTTCTGTTTTTGGTCAGGAGAAGGTTCCTTATGATTAGGGGGATTATATGATAGATCTGTGCTGTGAACTCCTGGATGTACATTAAGGGTAAGGATGTTTTCCCCTGAAGACTGCTGCATGAGATCTTCATCTTCTACTTTATAATTTAGCGATAACATGAAGTTTCCCCCGGAGTCATTACTGGGCTTTCCTGTAAGGATTAAAAATGTTTTGTTTTTTTAAAGCCGCAAACTAGACAAATTTAAATCATTCACATTAGACTGAAAACACACAAGCAGTTTTTAATGCAGTCTGATGAGAAGTTTTTATGCCATTTTTTGAGTTACAGCCAGAGGTGGATCTAGCAGGAAGGAGAAGTCCTTCATTTAGATTTCCCATTCCTTTTGAATCCACTCATGGCTTTGGCTATAAAAAGTGCACAAAGAACTGTATGAATAATTCCAGCTTTCTAAAGCTTTGTATAACACTTTGCACAGTAATAATGACAAAGTCCAGGATTCTGGTCTACACTCAGAGACCACATGTATTAGATAAGCCTAGACTCGATAAAATTATAAAATCTGAACAGCACGACCTTGTCTGGCAATCACGCCTGTCCCTTGTCCACACATTTGGCCCTCCACTACTCATTGGGCATCACTTTAATACAAAAACTTAATATTGTTATGGACAATCTAATGATCACCGCAGTCTACCTTATACAAGACAATGTGCCATGGGACAAAGCTCACATCTCAAGTTAAACACATCCTTAAAGCAATTTAAAAAACTTCTAAAAGACCCCTAACTTCTTCCCGTCCCATGTGTAATAGTATGTCATGGGGAGTGGGTTGTTTCTGTGAATTGACTAGCCGTTATGTCATGGTGATGGCACGGAGACAGGAGTTGTGCCAGGGCTATCACCAGTGGGTGCAACTTACAGCCAACATTCTGCTGTAACTGTCAGGACTGGCGATAACTCAGATTCCGTCCGTTTAACCCCTTAGATGTCGCAGTCAATAGCGACCGTGGTAATTAAGAAATTTAAAATCTGTCACCTTGATCGGCGCCTGAGCGATGAATTGTCATTGCAGCCAGGGGCATTGAGTTATATTCACACAACAGTTAAAAAAGGCCCGTGAATACGGTCCGTAAAAAAACAATATAACATGTACGGTTTTCGGCCGTTTTCACGACCTGACAACCCGCATAAAAGTCAAGGAGTCAGTTTTTAATGGCTGTTTTTTAGAAAGCCATTCTTGTGACTACCATTAAAAACTGATCCTGGCCCTCACAAGTGTTTGTGAGAATCCCCGGCCAGAGCATCGGCAATGCTTTGGCCAGGGATTCCGCTCCTGAAGGAGCCCCTGCCATCACTGTCCATATATGTACAGTGACGTTAAGGGCTTTGTAATGCGAGAATCTCTGGCTACAACGTCGGCAACGCTCTGGCCGGGGATTCTCTTCCTAGAGAAAGTCACTGTCCATATATGGACATTGATGTTAGGGGCTTTAAGTTGCCAAAATCCCCAGCCAGAGCATCGGCAATGCTCTGGTCGGGAAATCTACTCCCAGAGGCAGCCCCTATTGGCGCTATCTACATTGGGCAGTTTGCGGCTTTGCGTGTGACATGCATTTTTCAGGTGCATGCAAGTATTTTATTTTTTTATTTCTCTGTATTTAATGCGTTAAAACACGGACAGCACACGGATAGACTTCAGTGGGCCCCATTGAAATGTATGGGTCCGTGTGCTGTCCGTTATTTTAACGGACAGCAGTCGGACGAGGATTACGCTCCTCTGATCCTAAGGGCTCATTCAGAGACAAAAAAATAATAATAAAATTGAAAGTTTATTTAAAAAAAAAAAAAAAGATTTCTTATCTCTAAAAATTGGAAGGCAAATATAGAAAAACGTTAAAAAAAATCCTTAACGCATTTGGTAATTTTTGCCCATTCATCCAGAATATTATTTGTGAGGTCAAACACTGATCTTGGAGGAGAGGGCCTGACTCGTAGTCTCCATTGTAGTTCTTACCAAAGGTGTTGGATGGGGTTAAGGAAGTCCCCCAACCAACCAACCAACCAACCAACCAACCAACCAACCAACCGTGTCCTTATGGACCTTCTGCAGTGGGCGCATTCATGGGGAACAGAGAAGATCGAACCCCAAACTGTTCCCACAAAGTTGTAAGGTACAATTGTCCAAAATGCCTTATGTCTGTCACATCCTATTACAGGAGCGCGCTGGAATTCAGTGAGCTCCTTACGACGACCCGTTCTCTCACTAATGTCCACCTTGTTAAATATAATACATAGGCTGCAGCGGTAACACGGGTCTACAGGCTTGTCATTGCTACAGCCGGGTGTAAATAAAGAAGACCGCTGATCGCATCGGAGCGCTGGTTATTTCATTATTCTTATATATTTTCTGCTCTTACGACATTTTCCTGAACGCAGAAAACCCCTTTAACCCCTTCCCTCCGCAGCTATTTTTGGTTCTTTTATTTTAGCTTTTTTCTCCCCATCTTACAAAAGACATAACTTTTTTATTTTTCCGTTGATAAAGTCGTATGAGGGCTTGTTGCTTGCGGGACGAGTTGTAGTTTTACTCGCCACCATTTATTGTACCATATAATGAACAGGAAACTGAAAAATCTAAGATTTCTACATAGTTTTTGGATTTCGTTTTTTTACGGCGTTCACCGTGCAATAAATACGACATGTTATCTTTATTCTGCGGGTCATACGATTAAGGAGATACCAAATTTATATATTTTTTTATGTTTTACAACTTTTATAAGGAAAAACGCAATTGTTAAAAATAAAATTAGTTAATTCTGAAAACCATAACTTCTTAATATTTCCGGCGATTGAGTGGTATGAGGGATTATTTTCTGCAGGACGAGCTGTAGTCTTTAATGTGTCATGCCCATGGCTGCTGGCCGTCAGGCTCAATCACCTAATGAAGGCCGCAGCCATGGATCTGAGAGCGCTGGTCCCCATCGCCTCCTCAGGCGATGCCAGCGCTCACTTCCACTCCTTCCGGCGAGCCAGCGCGCACACCTGAATTAATGTACAAAATTAGCCCATGAGCACCCTGGACTATAAGAGGGGCCCAGCCTCTTCCTCCCTTGCCAGAGCCTTGTTGTCGTTATCCTAGTCTGTCTATGCAAAAGGTCTCCTAACTGTTTTCCAGTTCCCAGTGTTTCCCGTTCCTGCTACCTGTATCCCGTGCTATCCTGGTCAAGTGCTGTATTAAGCTGAAGTCGTGCTATGCCGAGTGCCACGCCTGTCCTGCTACACCACGCCTGGAGCCTGCCTGATGCCTAGTCCCAGCCGAGCCTGTCTTGCTACTGTCAGCTACTACAGGTACACCTATACGAACTATAGACTGTGACCTGTTGGCAAGCTGCCATATCCTCAATGCGGTACGGCCCAGTGGGTTCACGTACCCAACGTGACATAATGGTAGCATTTTTTAGTACATGTCAGTTTTTGATCACTTTTAATTCCATTTTTTTGTAGGAGACGAAGTGACCAAAAACCAGCGATTCTGGCGTGTTTTTTTAATTCAATTAATCTTTTTTTTTTTATTATTTTTTACTGCGTTCACTGAGAAGGTAAATAATGTGAAAGTTCAGACTTTTATGGATGCAGCAATACCAATTATGTTTATTTTTCTTTTTTTTCACAATGCTTTAGGAGGAATATGTTTAAAGGTGAGCTTTTTTTTGTGAATATACAAAAACACTTTACTGTGTTTTGTACTTTTTTTTTTTTAATTAGTCCCTCTAGGGCATTCAAACTAATACATTGCAGTATATCATACCTCTATAAGGGCTTAATAGGAGTACAAAGATGGCAGACCTGGGGGCCGTTATTAGGCCCCTAGGCTGCTATGACAACCATAGTCACCCAATGAGCGAGGGGGACGGGACAAGGGCCTGTTAGAGGAGGCCATCCCCTCTTTCTAATGGCTTAGATGCCACAAACGTATTTGACCTCGGAATATAAGGGGTTAAACTAGCAGGATCCAGCTTGTTACAGTGAAGTGTCGCCTGTATTATACAGCCAGAACCCATGTAGTAAGGAGCAGGCTCAGCCCGTAAGCCCGCTTCATACTCTCTCTACCCGGCTGTGACATCACTGCTGTATAATGTCCTCCATGCTGCTTCCAGTAAGTGTTCTCCACCCCAGTGCTGGGAGTCACAGCTACACTGCTCATCACTGCTGTATAATGTCCTCCATGCTGCTTCCAGTACGTTCTCTCTCACCCCAGTGCTGGGAGTCACAGCTACACTGCTCATCACTGCTGTATAATGTCCTCCATGCTGCTTCCAGTAAGTGTTCTCCACCCCAGTGCTGGGAGTCACAGCTACACTGCTCATCACTGCTGTATAATGTCCTCCATGCTGCTTCCAGTACGTTCTCTCTCACCCCAGTGCTGGGAGTCACAGCTACACTGCTCATCACTGCTGTATAATGTCCTCCATGCTGCCTCCAGTAAGTGTTCTCTCACCCCAGTGGTGGGAGTCACCGATGCACTGCGCATCACTGCTGTATAACGTCCTACATGTTGCTCCAGTAAGTGTTCTCTCTCACCCCAGTGCTGGGAATCACAGCTACACTGCTAATCACCACTCAATAATGTCCTCCATGCTGCTTCCAGTAACATCAGTGCTGGGAGTCACAGCTACACTGCTGTATAATCTCCTCCATGCTGCTTCCAATAAGTGCTCTCTCTCACCCGTGCTGGGAGTCACAGCTACACTGCTCATCACTGCTGTATAATGTCCTCTATGCTGCTTCTAGTAAGTGTTCTCTCTCACCCCAGTACCAGGAGTCAGAGCTACACTGCTCATCACTGCTGTATAATGTCCTCCATGCTGCTTCCAGTAAGTTCTCTCTCTCACCCCAGTGCTTGGAGTCACAGCTACACTGCTCATCACAACCCAATAATGTCCTCCATGCTGATTCCAGTGAGTATTCACTCTCACCCAGTGCTGGGAGTCACCGCTACACTGCACATCACTACTGTATAATGTCCTCCATGCTGCTTCCAGTAAGTGCTCTCTCAACCCAGTGCTGGGAGTCACAGCTACACTGCTCATCACTGCTGTATAATGTCCTCCATGCTGCTTCCAGTAAGTGCTCTCTCTCACCCCGGTTCTGGGAGTCACAGCTACACTGCTCACCACTGCTGTATAATGTCCTCCATGCTGCTTCCAGTAAGTGTTCTCTCTCACCCCAGTGCTGGGGGTCACAGCAACACTGCTCATCACTGCTGTATAATGTCCTCCATGCTGCTTCCAGTAAGTGTTCTCTCTCACCCCAGTGCTGGGGGTCACAGCAACACTGCTCATCACTGCTGTATAATGTCCTCCATGCTGCTTCCAGTAAGTGCTCTCTCACCCCAGTGCTGGGAGTCACAGCTACACTGCTCATCACCGCTGTATAATGTCCTCCATGCTGCTTCCAGGAAGTGCACTCTCACCCGAGTGCATGCGAGTCACAGCTACACTGCTCATCACTGCTGTATAATGTCCTACATGCCGCTTCCAGTAAATGTTCTCTCTCAGTCCAGTGCTGGGAGTCACAGCTACACTGCTCATCACCACTCAATAATGTCCTCCATGCTGATTCCAGTGAGTATTCACTCTCACCCAGTGCTGGGAGTCACCGCTACACTGCGCATCACTACTGTATAATGTCCTCCATGCTGCTTCCAGTAAGTGCTCTCTCACCCAGTACTGGGAGTCACAGCTACACTGCTCATCACTGCTGTATAATGTCCTCCATGCTGCTTCCAGTAAATATTCTCTCTCACCCCAGTGCTGGGAGTCACAGCTACACTGCTGTATAATTTCCTCCATGCTGCTTCCAGTAAGTGTTCTCTCTCAGCCCAGTGCTGGGAGTCAGAGCTACACTGCTCATCACTGCTGTATAATGTCATCCATGCTGCTTCCAGTAAGTGCTCTCTCTCACCCCAGTGCTGGGAGTCACAGCTACACTGCTCATAACTGCTGTATAATGTCCTCTATGCTGCTTCTAATAAGTGCTCTCTCGCACCCCAGTGCTGGGAGTCACAGCTACACTGCTCATCACTGCTGTATAATGTCCTCCATGCTGCTTCCAGTAAGTGAAATCTCACCCCAGTGCTGGGAGTCACAGCTACACTGCTCATCACTGCTGTATAATGTCCTCCATGCTGCTTCCAGTAAGTGCTAGCTCACCCCAGTGCTGGGAGTCACAGCTACACTGCTCATCACTGCTGTATAATGTTCTCCATGCTACTTCCAGTAACTCTCTCACCTCAGTGCTGGGAGTCACAGCTACACTGCTCATCAGTGCTGTATGTCGTCATCCATGCTGCTTCCAGTAAGTGTTCTCTCTCACCCCAGTGCTGGGAGTCACAGCTACACTGCTGTATAATGTCCTCCATGATGCTTCCAGTAACTGCTCTCTTTCACCCCAGTGCTGGGAGTCACAGCTACACTGCTCATTACTGCTGTATAATGTTCTTCCTGCTGCTTCCAGTAAGTGTTCTCTCTCACCCCAGTGCTGGGAGTCACAGCTACACTGCTCATTACTGCTGTATAATGTCCTCCATGCTGCTTCCAGTAAGTGTTCTCTCACCCCAGTGCTGGGAGTCACAGCTACACTGCTCATCACTACTGTATAATGTCCTCAATGCTGCTTCCAGTTAGTGCGCTCTCTCTCACCCCAGTGCTGGGAGTCACAGCTACACTGCTCATCATTGCTATATAATGTCCTCCATGATGCTTCCAGGAACTGCTCTCTCTCACCCCAGTGCTGGGAATCACAGCTACACTGCTCATGACTGCTGTATAATGTTCTCCATGCTGCTTCCAGTAAGTGTTCTCTCACCCCATTGCTGGGAGTCACAGCTACACTGCTCATCACTGTTGTATAATGTCCTCCATGCAGCTTCCAGTAAGTGCTCTCTCTCTCACCCCAGTGCTGGGAGTCACAGCTACACTGCTCATCGCTGCTGTATAATGTCCTCCATGCTGCTTCCAGTAAGTGCTCTCTCTCACCCAGTGCTGGGAGTCACAGCTACACTGCTCATCACTGCTGTATAATGTCCTCCATGCTGCTTCCAGTAAGTGAAATCTCACCCCAGTGCTGGGAGTCACAGCTACACTGCTCATCACTGCTGTATAATGTCCTCCATGCTGCTTCCAGTAAGTGCTAGCTCACCCCAGTGCTGGGAGTCACAGCTACACTGCTCATCACTGCTGTATAATGTTCTCCATGCTACTTCCAGTAACTCTCTCACCTCAGTGCTGGGAGTCACAGCTACACTGCTCATCAGTGCTGTATGTCGTCATCCATGCTGCTTCCAGTAAGTGTTCTCTCTCACCCCAGTGCTGGGAGTCACAGCTACACTGCTGTATAATGTCCTCCATGATGCTTCCAGTAACTGCTCTCTTTCACCCCAGTGCTGGGAGTCACAGCTACACTGCTCATTACTGCTGTATAATGTTCTTCCTGCTGCTTCCAGTAAGTGTTCTCTCTCACCCCAGTGCTGGGAGTCACAGCTACACTGCTCATTACTGCTGTATAATGTCCTCCATGCTGCTTCCAGTAAGTGCTCTCTCACCCCAGTGCTGGGAGTCACAGCTACACTGCTCATCACTGCTGTATAATGTCCTCCATGCTGCTTCCAGTAAGTTACCTCTCTCACCCCAGTGCTGGGAGTCACAGCTACACTGCTCATTACTGCTGTATAATGTCCTCCATGCTGCTTCCAGTAAGTGCTTTCTCTCACCCCAGTGCTGGGAGTCACAGCTACACTGCTCATCATTGCTATATAATGTCCTCCATGCTGCTTCCAGTAAGTGTTCTCTCTCACCCCAGTGCTGGCAGTCACAGCTACACACCTGTATAATGTCCTCCATGCTGCTTCCAGTAAGTGCTCTCTCACCAGAGTGCTGGGAGTCACAGCTACACTGCTAATCACGGCTGCAGAATGTCCTCAATGCTGCTTTTGAGAGTGTGCTATTGAGAGATACAGGAGCAGCATCTCCCCTTCACTGTATGTGCTGTGTAAGGGAGACATCATAGCAGCTAGTGAGTGCCCCCTCTGGAGTTCAGGGAAAAATGACAACTACAAATAGAGCCTGCAGAGGAGAAACCTGATAAATGAATTACAAAACTCATAATGGCCAGAAATAGTGTTATTACTCATGTACACACACATAGTAGATTATTCTGTGAAGTCACCTGAAATGACATTATAATGATATTATTTATATATAGTTTTACCTTGTGATGTGTGTGGCCGGTAGTCCTCCATCATGACCTCCTCGTACAGATCCTTGTGCTCTTCTACATACTCCCACTCCTCCATGGAGAAATAGACAGCGACGTCCTGACACCTTATAGGAACCTGACACACACAATGATACAGTCATTAACCAGACTCCTCCAGTGCGGATACTGTATAATTTCCCAGCATTCCCAGCAGTGTCACCTCTCCAGTCAGCAGCTCAGTCATCTTGTGGAGAAGTTCTAGGATCTTCTGCTTATTGTTCTTCTCATGTATCCTGGAGTGAGGAGGGGGCTCTGTGATGGGGCTCCGGCTCCATCCCCCTGACTCATGACTGCTGGTGGCCACACAGTCACCCGATGTCTTCTTCACTCTTGTGTAATTCTGTGTATGGAGTGAGTGAGTGAGAGATACTTGAAGAACTTATTTTGTTGAACTTAAAGAAAAAGGAGAATGGGACATGATGGAAATCTTTATATGTTACAGGAGGAAAGAAACTAAAACACAAGAACACGAAGGCACAATCTGACAGTGTGGGGGTAAATCAGAAAATATTATTTCACTGACTGAGTAGTAGATGCTCGGAACAACCTTACAGCAGATGTGTTTGGAAAATCAAAAGTAAATGGACCATGTGATTCTCCTCCTGCCGTCATCTTCTATGTTTCTATACAGATGTCAGACTAGTGGTAGAAATCCTCATCTCCAGGACAGACTCCGGCCATGTGATTCTCCTCCTGCCGTCATCTTCTATGTTTCTATACAGATGTCAGACTAGTGGTAGAAATCCTCGTCTCCAGGACAGACTCCGGCCATGTGATTCTCCTCCTGCCGTCATCTTCTACGTTTCTATATAGAGGTCAGACTAGTGGTAGAAATTCTCGTCTCCAGGACAGACTACAGCCATGTGATCCTCCTGGTCCCTGTGCTCCTTCTCCTCCTGGTCCCTGTGCTCCTTCTCCTCCTGGTTCCAACGTGACTACTTACTATTCTCATCACTCTACATTACTATCACCATGACACATAACTGACCATATTGCTGGCTGATGTTCACTTCTTCCCGTCACTTGGAAGGTCTCGTAGATGGTATACAAGACACCGGCTTCTTCCTCTTATGTGTGACTTGTTACATAATACAATAAAGAACATAGAAATATAGAAACGTTTACCTCTCCGCTCAGCAAGTAGATGATCTCCAGGGTGAAGTTTAATATTCTTGTGGTCATCTCATTGCTGTCCTTGTCCATCGTTGGTGGGTCATTCAGGAGAAGGAACGTTCTGGATGAGAACATGAATCCACTGGAGGTTGTAGTACAGCAGGCGTCTTTATGAAAAGAGGAGAGAATCATACAGGGGACGACGTCATGTGGGAAATACAGAACCTAACTTATTGAAAGAAACCGGTTCTCCGAGCCTCCACCACAGGGAATAAAGGGACATGACCGGCACCGACAATTATCTACTAGATATATCATAAATATCTGATTGATGAGAGGTCCGAGTCCCAGAGGCGTGACCCATAGCCATGTGGACGAGGGGGGGACCCCTACCCATGTGGACGAGGGGGGGCCCGTACCCATGTGGACGAGGGGGGGGCCCGTACCCATGTGGACGAGGGCGGGCCCGTACCCATGTGGACGAGGGCGGGCCCGTACCCATGTGGACGAGGGCGGGCCCGTACCCATGTGGACGAGGGGGCTGCTGGTGACTGATTCAGGCAGAGAATGAATAAAGAGGTGGTCACACAAGTACGACTCGTTCTATTCAATTCTACGGGTGTAAAGGAAACACACGCAGCAGCCACCTCTCCAGGCGGGTCGGGGTCCCCGCCTTCTCTACATTGGTGTGGTTCCCATAGGAGGGACCTGAATCTATCAGACATTTATGGCAAATCCTGTTGATAGGTTATAAATTTGATGAAAATACCTCTTTAATTTATTTATTTTTCGCAGTAGCACGAGCTACATGCGGCCTAGCGTTGTCCTGTAGAAAAAACGGCTTCTGTGATTTTTGAGATTTCATGTGGCTAAAAACCGCTGCTTTCAATCTGGCTTTTATGCTGCCACATGCCACAGAATGGAGCGAGGTGCTTGAAAACGTCATCATTCGCAGATCATAGCGACACCTGATACTTCCTCGATTGGCATATACTCACGGCTTGTCCTTCGTGCTGCAATTTCAATGTTGAGGAGCGGCACTTGTAATGCTGGTCACGTCCTATTACAGGACCACGCTGGAATTCAGCGATTTACAACGACCCGTTCTATCACTAATGTCTGTATAGTGACTACATGGCGAGTGCCAGAGGTTATACACCTGTGGTAACGGTGACTACATGGCGAGTGCCGGATGTTATACACCTGTGGTAACGGCGACTACAAGGCGAGTGCCGGAGGTTATATACCTGTGGTAACGGCGACTACATGGCGAGTGCCGGATGTTATACACATGTGGTAACGGCGACTACATGGAGAGGGCCGGATGTTATACACATGTGGTAACGGCGACTACATGACGAGTGCCGGATGTTATACACCTGTTGTAACGGCGACTACATGGAGAGGGCCGGATGTTATACACATGTGGTAACGGCGACTACATGGCGAGTGCCGGATGTTATACACCTGTGGTAACGGCGACTACATGGCGAGTGCCGGATGTTATACACCTGTGGTAACGGCGACTACATGGCGAGTGCCGGATGTTATACACCTGTGGTAACGGCGGCTACATGGCGAGTGCCGGATTTTATACCCCTGTGGTAACGGCGACTACATGGCGAGTGCCGGATGTTATACACCTGTGATAACGGCGACTACATGGCGAGTGTCGGATGTTATACACCTGTGGTAACGGCGACTACATGGCGAGTGCCGGATGTTATACACCTGTGAGAACGGCGACTACATGGCGAGTGTCGGATTTTATACACCTGTGGTAACGGCGACTACATGGCGAGTGCCGGATGTTATACACCTGTGATAACGGCGACTACATGGCGAGTGTCGGATGTTATACACCTGTAGTAACGGCGACTACATGGCGAGTGCCGGATGTTATACACATGTGGGAACGGCGACAACATGGCGAGTGCCGGATGTTATACACCTGTGGTAACGGCGACTACATGGCGAGTGCCGGATGTTATACATCTGTGGTAACGGCGACTACATGGCGAGTGCCGGATGTTATACATCTGTGGTAACGGCGACTACATGGCGAGTGCCGGATGTTATACACATGTGGGAACGGCGACAACATGGCGAGTGCCGGATGTTATACACATGTGGTAACGGCGACTACATGGCGAGTGCCGGATGTTATACACCCGTGGTAACGGCGACTACATGGCGAGTGCCGGATGTTATACACCCGTGGTAACAGCGACTACATGACGAGTGAGGGATGTTATACACTACACTCCTGAATATAATAGCACTATACACTGTACTCCTGAATATAATAGTACTATACACTGCACTCCTGAATATAATAGCATTATACACTGCGCTCCTGAATATAATAGCATTATACACTGCGCTCCTGAATATAATAGCACTATACACTGCGCTCCTGAATATAATAGCACTATACACTGCGCTCCTGAATATAATAGCACTATACACTGTACTCCTGAATATAATAGTACTATACACTGTAAAATTATTTTAATCGTTCTTTCAGGCGGTGGATATAATAGTACTTGACTTAAGGTATGTTTGATGACTTTAGCTATCTACGGCCTTACACCCCAAACCCCAATAAGAGACCACACATGAATTTTGGAGTAAAGGCCACAGCAGCCATTTATTAAACACACACCTTTTTATGTGATAAAAGAGCATAACCATAAAACACATCATAAACTCCATAATAACATCCTGCTCTATTTCCCACATTCTCCAGATAAAGGATCCTTGAAGGCACTTCAATCATTAAATAACAACTCCATCGTTTCCTTATTAGGTCTGGACTTCTTACCCTACAGCCGTTCTGCACCTGACCCGAGGGCACCAATCATGTCCAAGACCTCTCTCTCTCCCTTCCTGGGGACCCTGCCCATCAGGAATATATGCCATATCAGCTGGGTAACCACTCCCCAGCCCCTCCAATACTATCCAGGGTTAAACGCCCCGAGTTCTCTTCCAACAATCTCCATTGTTGCTTCTCCTTCTTGCCATTACGTGCCTCCAAAGACCCCTCCTCCTACCGCCACGACAATCATGTGTGACCCCTTACACATGATTGTCCCTCCACAACTGCAGGGCTTTCTCCATGCCCTCCTTGATGTCCAGGGTCCACATATCAAGACCCACCTCGTTCAAATGAACGCCATCCGCCCTGAGGAAACCTACCTCTCTGCCCTCCAACTCCTTATGCCGCATCACAACACCGCCATTGCGTGCCACAAACCTGCCAACCACCTTGTTCACCTTTGCGCGTGCTTTATTCAGACTATGGACGGAACGGGCCTGCCGCCACACCTTGCGAGCCACAATATCCGACCATACGATCACCACTCCTGGAAAAGACGACCATAACCGCAACAGATCGATCTTAACATCCCTCACCAAATCCCTGGACGACCGAATGCCCAAATCATTGCCACCAAGGTGCACCACCAAAATATCTGGCGCCCTGTCCAAACCTGCATAGAAATGTACCTCTGGTAACAACCTACACCACAGCATGCCCCGCAGACCCAACCATCTGAACTGAACCTCTGAGTGATCCAGGCCCAACTGCCGTCCGGCCGGACGAACATCTGCACGCACACCTCCCCAGTGCACGTAGGAGTGCCCAATAATCCAAATCAAGCAGGGACCTGCACCTAAAACAACACAAAACAGTAATGTAACAACTCCATATTCACCTCCAGCACAACTTATCACCACCACCTCAAAGCAAGTGAGGCCGCACATACAACATATCGGTCTGACTCCCACCTACCGATCTTCTTAACCATCGCTGGGGATAAACCCCACCTGGCTGCTTCCGTAGCTGCGCCAATTCTGAAAGAGTGAGAGCTAAAACCTGCTCCACCTCTGCCAGACAACAGGATACATTACTTGAACACCTGTGAAAACTGGAATTTAGACAAAGACAGCCCGTCTGCATGAACCAACAAGGACTCCGGCCCCTCAGGCCTCACTGCAACAAACTCCCGAAAACAGTGGACCGGGCACACCCGCGACCCTGGTAACTCATACAAACGCACCACAAAACCTCTCCCCTCCTGATCTGTCTTAGATCTACGAAGCAAACAAGAAAGGCAGGAGCCATCCAAATCCACATCCGCGTACAATAAACCCCCTGCCACACTCTTACTGGCCGACACCAACTCCGATATCCGGAACGCCCCAAAGAAAAGGCCAGTGTAAATAGCCGCGCTTCAAACGCCGAAACACAAACATCCCTCAACAAATCACAAATCGCTACCAACAGCTCAAATGACACCGGCTTCCTGTGGTCCCTAACTGCGGAACCCCTCCGGAAACCCTTCATTGCCTGCCTGACCAGAAAGGACTTAGTCACGTCCTCCTCACCTTTTTTCTTAAACCAAAAAGCCAAAGCCAACAAACTCCGAGCAACCGTTGCTGCAGACGCCCCTTCATTGTACGCATTTCCTATATAATGCAACAAACACGCCGTCCGATCTGCAATACCTGCCCGCGCATTTTCCAACAAAGCCTCCCATACCTGCCATACCGCACTGTACCTCTGGCATGTAACCGCACTAACAGACCTTTCCACGAGCGACATCGCCATTGTCACACCACCTTCCACAGATGCTCTGGACAAGGCAGGCCATGAGACTCCGCCCCCAGCGCCAGCAGACGAAACCTGTCCCACTGTTGACGAGAAAGGGAATCAGCCACAGAATTCAGCACCCCAGGAATATGCACTGCCACAAAATGCGCATTCAACATCAAACCTCTCAAAACTAAATGCCGCAATAGTCGCACGACTGGCGGAGAATTAGCTGTCTGCGCATTAACTGCCGAACCACACCCAGATTGTCACATACGAAACGCACTCTCCGGTCCCGCAGACAATCCACCCACAACTCCGCAGCCACCACAATCGGGTACAGTTCCAGCAGAGCCAAATTACGGACAAAACCACATTCATGCCAAGCATCTGGCCAAACTCCTGCACACCACTGCCCCTGGAAATAAGCCCCAAATCCGCATGCACCTGATGCATCAGTATACAGCTCCAAGTCCACACTAGACACCGGCTGATACATGAGCACCGACCGCCCATTATAGGTCTGCAAAAACTCCCCCCACACCAACAAATCAGCTTTCAACTCAGCCGACAACCTAATAAAATGATGAGGGGAATGCACCCCTGCGGTCGCACTTGCCAATCGCCTGCAAAACACCCGCCCCATGGGCATAATCCTACAAGCAAAATTCAAATGCCCCAACAAGGATTGCAAGTCCCGCAACTGGATCTTCTTCCTGCGCAGCGCACTCGCCACCAACCCTCTCATCTCCAGCAACTTATCATCAGGCAAGCGACACTCCATGTTATCTGAATCAATCATGATTCCCAAAAACTTAATGACCGTCATGGGTCCCTCAGTTTTTTCAGGCGCCAGAGGTACCCCAAAGTCCTTTGCCACTCGCTCCATAGTATGTAGCAATCCTGCACACACATAGGTACCCGGCGGCCCGATAAACAGGAAATCGTCCAGATAATGCAGTGCAGATTGCACCTGCGCCTCCCGACGGACCACCCACTCCAAAAACGTGCTAAACATCTCAAAATAAGCGCATGAAATGGAGCAGCCCATCGGGAGGCAACAATCTACAAAATATTCCTCCTGCCAATAACATCCCAGCAAACAAAAACTATCCGGATGCACCGGCAATAAACGAAAAGCGGCCTCAATGTCAGTTTTCGCCAACAGAGAGCCCTTCCCGTACTTGCGAACCCAAACAACCGCCGCATCAAAGGAAGTGTAACTGACCGCACACAAAGCCGGATCAATGCCGTCATTCACCGACTCGCCTTCCGGATACGACAAGTGATGAATAAGGCGGAATTTATTCACCTCCTTCTTTGGAACCAAACCGAACGGAGAAAACCGCAAACTCTGAACAGGCGGGAAGGAAAACGGACCCGCTATGCGGCCCAAAGCCACCTCCTTCAGCAGCTTATCAGTAACCAGATCAGGCCGCACCAAAGCAGACGACAAATTACGGACTACCCCATCACGTCCAGCCGACGTACAAGGAATCCGAAAACCTTCTGAAAAACCTAACAACAACTCTGCCACTTTATTTGGATAGCCCCTTAAAAACGGGAGCATCCTTTCCACCCTCACTGGCGTCGCCCCTCTTCTGCTCAGCATCTCCCTGCCTTCCCTTATGCTTCTTGAAGCATCTGGACAAACCATGGGCGCCTCCGCAACCGGAGCACTCGTGCTTATATCTACAGTCTGGGCCGAACTTGCAATGCCCCTCATTATACTGCCAGCAACACCCCTTTCCTGAGGATCCTGACCGACCCGCTGCTGACCCCTGACCGCCGGCCGCATCCCGAAAGGGCAGCTGCCCCTGTTTCGGCGCAGACATCAGACGCATCCACAAACTAATATCTTTATGGTCCCATCGCAATGACGGGCGCACCGACTTCCGCTGACGAAACTGTTCGTCATACCGCAACCATGCATTACCACCGTATACGCGATACGCCTCCCCTACTGAATCCATATAACAAAATAGCGCCGAACAGTTCTCCGGCGCCTTCTCTCCCACCACACTAGCCAAAATAGCGAAAGCCTGCAGCCAATTCGCAAAAGTCAGAGGAATCAAGCGATACCGCCGCCGCTCCTCCTCCTCCTTACTTTCATCCGGTTTCCACCGGTCCAAATTAAACTTCTCTAAAGGCAGCAAAGAAAAAATCTCCACATATTCATCTTTCCAAATCTTTTCCCTAATCTCCACCTTCAAATGTGCCCCCAGCGGGCCCTCAAAGCACACATAAACCTCGCCTTTAGCCGCATCAGCCAACCGCACATCCTCTACCACTTTCTTAGCTGTACCAGCCGCCGCATCAACCGCTTTTTCCACCGCCACTACGGCACCCACCACCGGCACCACTTCACTAACACCCGCAATCCCTGCCGCAGCTGCACTAGAAATCGCCTCGCTAGCAACCGCACTCCCTGCCGCACTAGCAGACGCCTCACTAGCAGCGCCCCATACCCTCGCTGGCGACTGCTCTACACCTGGCAAAAATGTCAAAATATTCCTGCATCCCTCTAAACATCAAATGCATTTGAGACATTGACAACATCCCCCCCACCACATCCGTGGTAGACTCACGCGGCCGTCCCTGAGGTGACCTCCCAGCGGACGCGTCCACCACTCCGGATGAGCCCGGCCTCGGTCCTGACGATCCTGGGGAGTGGTGCTCCTGCACCCCACGCTCCCCGTAGCTCCACGCACTTTCGGTCGCTGAAGTTCTAGGCCCAGCTGAACGCGGCCCGTCCACGGTCCTGCCACACGCTGGTGGCGCGGCATATTCAGACCGACAATAAATCTTCTTGTCGCTGCCTGCATAGCAGACCGCTGCCCCCCTTCGTCCGGATGGGGCCTGGCGTCATTACCCGAAGCTGCCCGGGTGCTTCCTGTCGCTGCCGCCGCCGCACGCCTCCCTGCTCCTGCAGGAGGCGATCTCGCTCCCCATCTGGAGGCCGCCCGCCTCTTCCTCCTTCTGAAGAGCTCCTCCGGCACCTGGAACACAGTCGCCGGAGAAAGCCGTCACTTCCGGTCCCGCGTGCACTTCCGGTCTTGTCGTTGAAGACAGGAGGGGGGAAGATGGCTGCCGCGGCCCCCCCCCCCCCCCTCCTGTCACCTCCGGTCTTGCCCGCCTGATGGGATTCCTCCCAGACCTCCGCGGACCGTCGCCAGGGTGCAGCTCCGGACCAGCAGGAGGAGGAGGGTCCCTGGAGGGGCTCCCTCGGCGCCGAACAGACCGAGGTGTTTCCATAGATGAAGGCCTCTCCTGAGGCCTGGAACGCCCACTGCTGCGTCCCTCGCTCTCCTCTCCAGCCGCTGGAACCGGAGGAAGAGCCCCGGCAAACAGCGAATCCAGCCATCCTACGCCGTGCTGCATCGCTGCATCCCGGATCCTGGCCATCGTCATCTCCATCGCCGCATCCATCAGGTAAGTGTAAAATATTATTATATTTTTTTTAAATATAATGACAGGACAAATATTTCTCCTGTTGTCCAGCGGGAAAGAGGGCTGCCTCTTCCCCGCATGGACTTATATACTTTACTCTCCACCCACCACATATAGATACATTTTGCCCCATGCCCCCTTTCCCTTAGCCCTCCAATCCCTATAACATAGCCTAAAACATAGTAGCCTAAAACTCCCCAACACCTAGTCATGCGCTTCCTTCATTACGCTGCGCCTACATTACGCTGGGCTTACTATACACTGTACTCCTGAATATTATAGTAATATTATACACTGTACCCCTGAATATAATAGTACTATACACTGTACTCCTGAATATAATAGTACTATACACTGTGCTCCTGAATATAATAGTACTATACACTGTGCTCCTGAATATAATAGTACTATACACTGTGCTCCTGAATATAATAGTACTATACACTGTGCTCCTGAATATAATAGTACTATACACTGTGCTCCTGAATATAATAGTACTATACACTGTACTCTTGAATATAATAGTACTATACACTGTACTCTTGAATATAATAGTATTATACACTGTACTCTTGAATATAATAGTATTATACACTGTACTCCTGAATATAATAGTACTATACACTGCGCTCCTGAATATAATAGTACTATACACTGCGCTCCTGAATATAATAGTACTATACACTGCGCTCCTGAATATAATAGTACTATACACTGCGCTCCTGAATATAATAGTACTATACAGTGCGCTCCTGAATATAATAATACTATACACTGCGCTCCTGAATATAATAGTACAATACACTGCGCTCCTGAATATAATAGTACTATACACTGCACTCCTGAATATAATAGTACTATACACTGCACTCCTGAATATACTAGTACTATACACTGCGCTCCTGAATATAATAGTACTATACACTGCGCTCCTGAATATAATAGTACTATACACTGCGCCCCTGAATATAATAGTACTATACACTGCGCTCCTGAATATAATAGTACTATACACTGGACTCCTGAATATAATAGCACTATACACTGGACTCCTGAATATAATAGTACTATACACTGCACTCCTGAATATAATAGTACCAAACACTGCGCCCCTGAATATAATAGTACTATACACTGCACTCCTGAATATAATAGTACTATACACTGGACTCCTGAATATAATAGTACTATACACTGGACTCCTGAATATAATAGTACTATACACTGGACTCCTGAATATAATAGTGCTATACACTGTGCTCCTGAATATAATAGTACTATACACTGTACTCCTGAATATAATAGTGCTATACACTGTACTCCTGAATATAATAGTACTATACACTGGACTCCTGAATATAATAGTGCTATACACTGTGCTCCTGAATATAATAGTACTATACACTGTGCTCCTGAATATAATAGTATTATACACTGCGCTCCTGAATATAATAGTACTATACACTGGACTCCTGAATATAATAGTACCATACACTGGACTCCTGAATATAATAGTACCATACACTGCGCTCCTGAATATAATAGCACTATACACTGGACTCCTGAATATAATAGCACTATACACTGGACTCCTGAATATAATAGCACTATACACTGGACTCCTGAATATAATAGCACTATACACTGGACTCCTGAATATAATAGCACTATACACTGGACTCCTGAATATAATAGCACTATACACTGGACTCCTGAATATAATAGCACTATACACTGGACTCCTGAATATAATAGCACTATACACTGGACTCCTGAATATAATAGCACTATACACTGGACTCCTGAATATAATAGCACTATACACTGGACTCCTGAATATAATAGCACTATACACTGGACTCCTGAATATAATAGCACTATACACTGGACTCCTGAATATAATAGCACTATACACTGGACTCCTGAATATAATAGCACTATACACTGGACTCCTGAATATAATAGCACTATACACTGGACTCCTGAATATAATAGCACTATACACTGGACTCCTGAATATAATAGCACTATACACTGGACTCCTGAATATAATAGCACTATACACTGGACTCCTGAATATAATAGCACTATACACTGGACTCCTGAATATAATAGCACTATACACTGGACTCCTGAATATAATAGCACTATACACTGGACTCCTGAATATAATAGCACTATACACTGGACTCCTGAATATAATAGCACTATACACTGCGCTCCTGAATATAATAGCACTATACACTGGACTCCTGAATATAATTGTACTATACACTGCACTCCTGAATATAATAGTACTATACACTGTACTCCTGAATATAATAGCACTATACACTGGACTCCTGAATATAATAGCACTATACACTGTGCTCCTGAATATAATAGCACTATACACTGTGCTCCTGAATATAATAGTACTATACACTGTGCTCCTGAATATAATAGCACTATACACTGCACTCCTGAATATAATAGCACTATACACTGGACTCCTGAATATAATAGCACTATACACTGGACTCCTGAATATAATAGCACTATACACTGGACTCCTGAATATAATAGCACTATACACTGGACTCCTGAATATAATAGCACTATACACTGGACTCCTGAATATAATAGCACTATACACTGCGCTCCTGAATATAATAGCACTATACACTGCGCTCCTGAATATAATAGCACTATACACTGGACTCCTGAATATAATTGTACTATACACTGCACTCCTGAATATAATAGTACTATACACTGTACTCCTGAATATAATAGCACTATACACTGGACTCCTGAATATAATAGCACTATACACGGAGATGGAAGCCTGGACTTTATCATCCATTTTACATATTTATTCTCTAACTCTTGAATATTTTGACGTTTTTGCTACTGACTTTTGTAACATTTTAACTTTTGTTCTTCTTTTGATATGTCTCACTGCAAGCTGAAAAGATTCTTACGCTTTCTTAGACAGACTATGAATCTGCTGCATAGCTAAAAATATGAGGAACCTGAGCACGTAGCTAAAATATATGAGGATTACAATTATGACAAAACATGGGATATGATGCGATATGGTGGGACATGAAGGGACATGGTGGGATATGGTGGGACATGGTGGGATATAATACGATATGATGGGATGTAATGCAATATAATGCGATATGATGGGATATAATACGATATGATGGGATATAATGCGATATAATGCGATATGATGGGATATAATACGATATGATGGGATATAATGCGATATAATGTATACGTGTTCTTTTCTGATGACTCCAGGTCAAAATCCCTTGTGATTTAGAGAAGGAGGAGACCTGGTCAATATTGATTGGATAGACTGAAGGCCATGGCCCCTCTTATGTGATTGGAGGGAGAGACATGGCCAACACCCCTTTTAATGATATATAATCTATATATTGTTTCCTAAGAAACTAGAGAGTCAGATTCCACTCACAAAACGTGTGTAGTGTGTAGTTGCTCTCCGATGCATCGTCATGCTCTCCCACACACATGAAAGCAGATAAGAGACTACGAGGTCCAGATGATGACCTGCCTAAATTGATGTCCATAACACAGCTATAGTGGCTGCTACAGGGCACGTGGCAGGAGGGGGGTGGGCTGCCCGCCGTCACTGGCCCCCTCATAAGCCTGGTGGTGCCGCTACCAGTTGCTATGGCTGCTACAGCGGTAGCGACGCCACATTCAATAGTATCTGCGTCATTGGGATGCAGATACTTTTGAACACTACGGCAGAGCAGGTAGGTATCTCCAGCCGCCGGGTCTCGTGCCTCTCTCGGCACTTCCCGTCAGAAGCATCTCTAGTGTTCGTGCTCTGGTCGCCTCTTAAAAGGGCCAGTGCGTGCGAAATTCCAGAAGTTACCCAATTAGTCCTGTGTCCCAGGACTATTTAAGGCACCTCCTCCATCTCCAAAGAGCCTGAGCAATGTTTTTTCTAACCAAGTGTTCATTTGCAGAGGTTCCGTAACCTGTTCCTGAAACCTGTGGTTGTGATTATTCAGTAACCGTGTCCAGTATCCATGTTTAGTGCTCGTGTCAAGTCCAGCGTCCATGACGACTTCAGCATCCGGCGTTCGTGGCAAGTCCAATGTCCGTGACGACTTCCATATCTGTGTCCAGTGTCTGTGAGAAGTCTAGTACCACCGTTTGAGACCAGTTCGGTTTCCGATAATCCAGCACGAGCCAGCTTCCAATAATCCGGTACAAGCCTGCCATCATC